>NW_027276495.1:0-38914 GCF_030028105.1 Mobula birostris | reverse complement strand
CCACACAGCTGGTAAGCACATATTCGGATATGTCCATACTTGGCCTCCTCTACTGCCATGATAAGGCTAAACTCAGGTTGGAGGAGAAACACCTCATATACCGTCTAGCTAGTCTCCAGCCCCTTGGTATGAACATAGAATTCTCCAACTTCCGGTAATTCCCTCCCCCTCCCTTCCCCTATCCCTATATCACTCTGCCCCCTCCCCCAGCTGCCTATCACCTCCCTCATGGTTCCACCTCCTTCTACTACCCATTGTGTTTTCCCCTTTTCCTTCTTCACCTTTCCTGCCTATCACCTCCCTGCTTCCCCTCCCCAACCCCTTTACCTTTCCCCTTACTGGTTTTTCACCTGGAACCTACCAGCCTTCTCCTTCCCACCCTCCCCCCACCTTCTTTATAGGGCCTCTGCTCCTTCCCTCTTCAGTCCTGACGAAGGGTTCCGGCCCGAAATGTTGACTGATCGGTTCCACGGATGCTGCCCGACCTGCTGAGTTCCTCCAGCGTGTTGTGAGTGTTGCTTTGACCCCAGCATCTGCAGAGTATTTTGTGGTATGTACAGATCACGTGAGATCCTTGGTGATGTGTATGCCGAGGAACCTGAAGCTATTCACCCTCTCAGCCCCAGATCCACTGATGTCAATATGAGTTAGACTGTCTCCATGCCCCCTGTAGTCCACAACCAACTCCTTTGTTTTAGTTACATTGTGGGAGAGGTTGTTTTCTTGACACCACTGTGTCAGGGTGATGACTTCTTCTCTGAAGACTGCCTCATTATTATTTGAGATTAGGCCAGTGTAGTGTCGTCAGCAAATTTAATTCGCAGATTGGAGCTATGGATGGTGACAGAGTCATGGGTATACAGAGAGTAAAGGAGGGGGCTTAGGACATAGTCTTGAGGAGCACCTATGTTGAGGGTCAGAGGGGCAGAGGTGAGGGAGCCCACTCTTACCACCTGTCGGCAATAAAAGTTAATGCAAGTAGTGTTAAGAGGAAGACTCTTGTGTTACATTATTGATGTTTTGCACGTTGATTACTATAACTACTGTATATTCTGACTTCAAATTGCATTGTACCAACAGACACACCTGATCCTCAGAATCAGTGGAATACAGCGAATAACCAGACTCTACAGAGGCTACGGAAGCTTTTCCTCCTGTGTTCCTAATAAGAAAACAAAAATCAAAATGGAATAAAACTAACTTTTACTTTCAAATGGATTTCGAGATGAACCATTTAAACTCATTTGTTACATAATGCTGAACGTTATGAAAAATAGTTGTAAATCTGTTTATATTTATGTACTGTTCTTTCTTCCAAGAAAACATCTGCAACAGGTCAGTGCAAGGAGGATATTGACATCAATAAATGTTCCTTTTCATGATATTCAGATAAAATTCTGCAGACTTTTTTTGATATACAAACTCCCACAATATTAAGATACGAGACAAATGATCATGTTAAACCAACCTACATGTTTTAGTGACACTGAGTACCAAACAAGGTGCCCACAGCTTCCAAAGTCTAATAATTATGAAAAAAATCATGTGAAAGGCTTAATAATTTATTTGTTATTTATGTGAGAAATAAAAAATTGTGGAAGCAACAGCATTATAAGCAATGGAATTCAGTACATTAATTACACTCAGCATTGTATTCTGAAAACTCTGATGCAGAAGAGAAGCATTGTCAGTCTCAATAAAGGCATGTTCAGGCAGCCATTTTTAGACAAATAATACATTGCTCTTTTGGAATATATCCTTTGCTCACATCTGCATTATAAACAAACAACTGCTGTAAATATTTGAACCTCACGAGAAAGTTTACCATATTGATTATGATATTAGTGTATATAATTGAATCTCTTACCTTTTTTTTCCACTCCATTGCTTTGAAGAGCCCACTAAACGTCCTGAAGAGAGCACCTAGCAAGGAAATTTTCATTAATTTTACAAAAAAATCCTAAATAAATTGGCAACCTCTAACTTCTTTGCACTGTGGCCTGTTAATTTAAAATGGTAATCAAAATGATAGTCCCTGATATGCATATTTGTTATAGGAAATCATGTGTCATCTTTCACTACTATACCAGTGGTGCTAATAAATTAAAACTGAACAAGTATTTTTTTTCCAAATTAATTTTTGAGATCTGGGCATCATTGATAAGGCCATTATTTATTTCCCATTCCTAATTATTGCCGTGGAAGTGGTGTTGAGCCACCTTTCTGAACCATTTTAGAAATATTGTTGAAGATATTCCCACAGCGCTATAAGGAGTTAATTCCAGGATTTAGAAAAAGCAATAAAGGACCAACGAAACACCTCTAGATCTACTAATAAAAATCCAAGTGACATGTAAGAAAAATAACAATGAGAAAATTCCAAATATTAAAATATAATTTGAAACAAAGTCAATGGAACCATGAAAAAAAATTCCCACTTAATACTGCAAGCCCGCTTTAACACTTTTCTTCCTTTTAAGTCTTCACTTAAAATGTAGATTAAAGACGACCTTACAACATGCTGTTCCCAAATATCTGTTTAGTTTCCATTACTATTTGCAATGGATTTGATTTGTTATGCGTTCCCTTCTTGTTTCTGTATTAGCACTATATCTTGAATAATTTCAAACGTAACAATTCAAAGCAAAGCTAGGGTAAAAAACATAGAGGTATTAGTTCATTTAATTGTTCTACTCGCTTCTCAGAAACAGTTGTATCATCACCAACATACATGATGAAATTTGTTGTTTTGTGCAATACATTAAAAATTACAAGTTACAATAAGAATCATAAAAAAATTAAGTCGTGCAAAAAGAGAGCAAAAATGAGGAAGTGTTCATGGTCTTTCCAGAAATCCGATGGCAGAAGAGAAGAAGCTATTCCTAAACTGATGAGTTTGTGTCTTCAGGTTCCTGTAGCTCTTCCATGATGGTGAGGATTCTTAATGAGAGATACCACATTCTTAAGGCATCACCTATTACAGATGTCCTCAGTAGTGGGGAGGCTAGTGCCCTTGAAGCTGACTGAGCTTCGAACTACCTGAAGCTTTTATCGATCCTTTGTATTGGCGCCTCTATACCAGATGGCAATCAATCTGTAAGAATGATCTCCACAGTATATCTGTAGAAATTTGTAAGTCTTTGGTGGCATACCAAATCCCCTCACACTCCGTAATGTTGACACACAAGAACTTGAAACTTCTGCTTTAACTCCTTTCAAACGAATTCCTCCTATATTATTTCCCTTTCTGTTACCATTTCCATGACCTTGATCACACACATTAACCCTTTCTGATTTTTGCATTTTATCACCAGCACCAAACTAACTTATAATCATTATAATGCTAACCACCCTTCTTGAGAAGGGTTAAACTAAATTGGCAAGGGGATGGGGCTGAGAATGGGTCAGTTGGTATGCAACTGGATGCAGTGTGCAGTGAGACAATCAGGAAAGACAGGTAAATGATAGGGTAAAATTACAGTCGGTGGGATGAGTTGCAGTGTAACATGAGGACAAAATCAAAAAGGGTAATGAATGCATGACTGAAAGTGTTATATTTCAATGTATGCACTATACAGAATAAGTTAAATGATCTTGCAGTGCAGATAGAGATTGGCAGATATGACATTGTGGGCATCACTGAGTCGTGGCTCAAAGATCAGAGTTGGGAGCTTAACGTACAAAGACACACATTCAGTCGAAAGAACAGGCAGGTAGACAGAGGGGTGGGATTGCTATGTTGGTAAAAAATGAAATAAAATCCTTAGAAAGAGGTGATATAGGATCAAAAGATGTAGAGTCATTGTGGGTAGAGTTAAAAACTGCAAGGGTCAAAAAACTGATGGGAGATATATACAGGCCTCCAAACAGTAGCCAGGATGTGGGCTACAGATTACAATGGGAGATAGAAATGGCTTGTTAAAAGGGAAATGTTATGATAGTCTTGGGGGATTTCAATATGAAGGCAAATTGGGAAAATCAGGTTGGTGCTGGATTCCAAGAGAGATTTTGTAGAATGCCTATGAGATAGCTTTTTAGGGCAGCTTATGGTTCAGCCCATTATGGGAGAAGCTATTATGGTGTAATGAACCAGATATGATGACAGAGCTTAAGATAAAAGAACCCTTATCAGACAGTGATCATAAAATGATAGAAGTCATAATGCAGTTTAAGAGTGAGAAGTTAAATTCAGATGTATCACTATTACAGTGGAGTAAATGGAATTATAGAGTCATGAGAGAGGAGCTGGCCAAAATTGATTGGAAGAAGGCACGAGCAGGGATAACGTATCTGAAGGCAGGATGACACAACTGTGGCTGACAACAGAAGTCAAAAGAGGCAAACGGCAATAAATAAAGCAAAAATTAGTGGGAATTTAGAGGGAAGCTTCTAAAAACCAACAGAAGACAACTAAAAAAGCCATAAGGAGGGAAAAGATGAAATATGAAGGTAAGCTAGCCAATATGATCAAAGACAATACCAGAAGTTTTTTTTTTCAGATCTATAAAAAGTAGAAGAGAAGTGAGAATAGATATTGGCCCACTAGAAAATGACACAGGAGATGTAGTAATGGGGGAACAAGGAAATGGCAGACAAACTAATTAAATATTTTGATTCGTCTTCACTGTAGAAGACACAGTATGGCAGAAGTTCGAGAGTGTTGGGGGCAGGAATGAGTGCGTGTTGGGTGATAACAATAATAAAGAAAAGCAGAAATAGCTAACTACATCAGAAAGATGGACGTGTTCCATTACATAACAGATAACTGGATATTGTATACAGAATGAAATAAGCAGTATTTTAAAGCAAATGGAGTACTTTTGCTGAGTGCATTGGATTTAAGGCATACAATCTGCTTCGGAGGTTGACTGTTCCAACCAAACCAGCTGAAAATAACTTTGCTGATTATCGTGTAAGACCATAAGATTTAGGAGCAGAAGTAGGCCATACGGCCCATCGAGTCTGCTCCACCATTCATTCATGGGCTGATCCACTTCATCCAGTTATCCAGCAAGTAATGCAGGAACATTTGGAACCAAAGCCATTGTTGCTTGCAGAATGCTTTAGGTTTCATAAGCGGAATCAAAAGGAAGGGTAGCCTATTTCAGCATAGGGGGCTGAATTGCACAAGTTATCTGAACATTGTCAGTTTAGTAATGGGCTTAATGATGCACTAAGAGATCGTGGAATCTAACTAGAAAGCATTCAAAAATGTCTCTGAACTGAAGCACAGCTTATATTTAAGAGCAGCTGAAATTGCTGTATCAATGCAAATAGCAGAGACGAAATTGAGTTACAGTCAGGAATTAAAATGAGCGTGCACAAAACTGCAGTGTCCAAACAGAAACCAGACTTGCTGAACAAATGGTGTTACTGTTGTGGCAAGAGCTCCCATACACCAAACCAATGCAGATTTAAAGGCAAAACTTGCAGAAAATGGATCAAACTAGGATACATAAAAAGAGCAGGTTTGGCAGACATAAATGGACTACACAAACAAGAGAAAAAAAATTAAAAAGTCAAGGTACAATTTCAAAAAGAGCACTAATCTGCTTGCTGTTGATGAAAAATCTGATGGTGATGAGAATGACAAAAGACTGAGTAGACTTAAGATTTAAAATGTGAAACCTAACAACAGACATGCAACATGGCTTGTGCCAGAAGTGAGTGGCAAATCAATCAAAATGGAAATGGTCACTGGCTCAGCTATTTCAGTGATTCCACACAATGAGCTTGAATGGCATTTCAAAGATACTAAACTGAAGCTTGCAGATATACAGCTAAGAACTTGTACTAGAGGAAAGATAATTCCTGTGAGAATGACATTCATAGCAGTCAAATACAACAACCAAGAAGCCAAGAGCAATGCCTAACCATCCCTGGGAATGGCTTGCATTGCCTTGGCAGAGGATTCTTGTGGGTTTTGTCAGACCACTCAAGGGCACAAATTTCTTGGTAGTAGTGAATGTAGCTACCAAGTAGCCATATGTTTTCCCAGTGGACTCCACTACAACCTCGCACACTGTTGATGTGTTGAGAAACTTCTTCACAAGGACTGGTGTTCCAGAACACTTAATCAGTGACAATGGACCACAGTTTGTGGTGGAACAGATTCAGTCATTCCTAAAAATGAATGGAACAGAACATATATCTGCACCATGCCACCCAGCTACAAATGGCTTGGTAGAAAGGTTTGTTTAGAGTCCAAAGAATGCACTGTAAGCAATGTCAGCAGAACACACTAAACTAACACTGAATCAGAAACTGACTAATTTCCTCCTTGAATATCATAATGCAGCACACTCCACAACCAACAACTCACCAGCTGTGCTGTTCCTTTGTCATCCCTTGCATTCACACTTGGATCTCCTCAAACCCAATCTCAGAAGGAGTATGCAGGACAAAAAGGTGACAGAAATTCTACTTAAACAAGGCTCCTTAAATAAGGCAGTCTGATGTTTCACTCCTGGACAAGCAGTCCTGGCGAGGGACCAGACTGGTGATCAGAAAGATAAAGGACAGAACTGGAACACTTCCCTACACAGTAGAAATTGCATCTCATATCACCTGGAGATGGCACATCAATCAGTTGAGGACAGCAGAGTCAATTGTTAGAGAAGGAAAGTGGCCACTGCAGTCAGAACTACTTCCTGCAATCTCAGAGTCAACTCCTACAACCACCACGGAGGAGGTTCTCTACAGTGATTAAATCTTTAGGTCTGAATGGGACAAATTAAAACTTACAATGCATACAGGTGTATGATATAATACATTGTGTACATAGTTGAAATGCATTCTCTATTGCGTTGGAGTTTATAGCTAAGCAGGGAGAAAGGTTCTGTATTTAATATTTCAGTAGTATGAGTAATATTGTAAATATATTGTTTGATTAAGCATTCTTGTTCATATAAATAATTCATTACAGGTTATATGTAAAAATAAGTGAATTGCATATGTCATGATGCTACCACATGATAGGTGTGTGCTTCGCTTAAAGTAAAAACCAAAGTTAGACACACATTCCTGGCTCTCTTGTTTTCCTTTGAAATAGTTTAATGTTTTGAATTTACAAAATGTAACAGACTACACCCCAGGGTTCTGAAAGAGGTGGCTGGTGAGATTGTGGAGGTATTGACAATGATCATTCAAGAATCACCAGATTCATAGTGCCGGAGGACTGGAAAATTGCAAGTGTCACTACACTCTTGAAGAGCGAGGCAGCTGGCCTGACCTCAGTGGCTGGAAATATACTGGAGTCAATTGTTAAGGATGAGATCTCGGTACTTGGAGGCACATGATAAAATAGGTCAAGGTCAGCATGGTTATCTTAAGGGAAAATCTTGTCTGACAAATCTATTGGAATTCTTCCTGAGCAAATAATAAGCAGGACAGGAAGAGGAGAATCATTGGATGTTCTGCACTTGGATTTTCAGAAGGCCTTTGACCAGCTGCCACACATGAAGGTGATAACAAGATTAGAACCCATGGTATTACAAGAAAGATACCGGCGTGGATTAGCTGATTGGCATGAGGCAAATAGTGGGAATAAAGGGAACCTTTTCTGGTTGGCTGCCAGTAACAAGTGGTGTTCCGCAGGGTCAGTATTGGGACCGCTTCTTTTTACATTATATGATAATGATCTGGATGACAGAACTGATGGATTTGTGGCTACATTTGCGGACAATATGAAGATAAGTGGGGGGTGCAGGTAGTGTTGAGGAAGCAGGAGGCTGCAGTAGGACTTAGAGAGATTCAGAGAAAGGGCAAATAAGTGGCAGATGGAATACAGTGTCACAAAATATATAGTCATGCACTTTGGTAGAAAGAACAAAAGCGTAGACTATTTTATAAATCGACAGAAAATTCAAAGGTACTTGGGAGTCCTCGTGGCAGATTCCCTGAAGGTTAACTGGCAGATTAAGGTGGAGGTGAGGAAGGTAAATGCAATGTTAGCATTCACTTTGAGAGGACTAGGATATAAAAGTAAGGATGTAATGCTGAGGCTTTGTAAAGCATTGGTGAGGCCTCACTTGGAGCATTGTGAGCAGTTTTGGGCCCCTTCTCCAAGAAAGGATGTGCTGACATTGGAAAGGGTTCAGAGGAGGTTACAAGAATGATTCCGGGAATGAAAGGGATATCTTATGAAGAGTGTTTGATGGTTGTGGGCCTGTACTACTCGGTGGAATTTAGAATGGGGGGGGGAAGAGAAGAATTTCATTGAAACCTATCAAATGTTGAATGGTCTCAATAGAGTGGACGTGGAGAGAATGTTTCCTATAGTGATGGAGTCTAGGAAAAGAGGGTACAGCCTCAGAATAGAGGGGCATCCATTTAGAATGGAGATAAGGAGAAATTTCTTTAGGCAGAGGGTGGTGAATCTGGGATTCATTGTCACAGGTGGCTGCGGAGGCCAGGTTATTGGGTGTATTTAAGGTGGAGGTTGATAGGCTCTTGATTAGTCAAGGCGTGAAATGTTATGGGGAAAAGGCAGGAGAATGGCATCGAAAGAGAAAATGGATCAAACATGATGAAATTGCAGAGCAGACTTGATGGGCTGAATAGCCTAATTCTGTTACTATCTTTTATGGTCTTCTGATCCTCATAGAAGCTGATGTTTAAATTGGTTCTCCCTCAAATTTTCTTTGGCCCCAAATTAAATATCCACCATTGTAGCTGTACTCACAAAACTCATCTGGACCATTCATTCCCCTAGACTGCTGTCTCATCTTAAACAGCACTGAAATGGACATAATCAAAGAAATCATGAGAAGAATGACTGTGACCACTGAAGTGCAAATCTTTCAAAAGCCTTTAAGTTAATTGATTAAGCCATCCATTGAAACCTCTCCAAAGAATGCAACAGGATTGTTTTCACTCTTATTTTTATCTATGCATTACAGGCAGTGAAACTTCACAAATGGTGTTTCTCCCTACATTCTGGAGGATCCCATACTGAAACCCACCCCCATGTAACTATCATTTGTCCCCGCTTCAGATGCATTAATATGTTTTTGTTATAAAATATATGACATTATTAATATCACTTAAACAATAGGAAATCTGAAACCAAGGTCATTAAGGTCTCCAGAAAGTACTGTCCATGTAACTATTTCCATCAATTGTCAAGATGATGGCTCAAGCCAAGTCAGATCTTGGTCTCAGTCCCTACATTACCCAGAACTTCCCTACTTCCCACTCTCCCTGAGTGGTGGTCATGTCTGCAGTTCTACAAATTTCAAAACACTTTCACAAGAACAAGAATAGCAGGATTAAGCTACAGAGCACCATTCACCTGCTCACCATTTAGTGAAATCATGACTGATTTTTATCGTGCCACTTCCCCAGTTAAATAACAAAAATCAATTCATCTGTTTGGACCAAGCTTCCATGTGTATATCCTAAATCACGGCACATAACAACAGAAATAGGTCTGAATAAGCCTGTGATACGCCACACAATATGACTCCAAAACAGCCTTTCTGCGAAGGGTCTCGGCCTGAAACGTCGACTGCACCTCTTCCTACAGATGCTGCCTGGCCTGCTGCGTTCACCAGCAACTTTGATGTGTGTTGCTTTAATTTTTAGTCCAGCTTGTTATCATTTCCCAATTCCACAAATCTTAATCTCATCTATTACAATGCAACAATTTGCTCGTATTTTTTCAGGTCCACGATCATATTGGAAAATATTTTCTACTCATTCATTTCCCCTTTATTTATTGGATGATCTTCATTGCCTTTATTTTCCCCGATGTTTTTCCTATCACTTGCTCAATGCCAAAACATTAGCGATCTTGGACAAAATTTTATATTTGCACACTTTCCATCCTTCTTGATTCTGTCGGGTGGGGTTGCTACCTGAGAATCCTCCCCCTGACCATGTTTCTCCATCTGCTACTGCAGAACAGTAGCTTCTTCTTTTCCTGGGTCTCTGGGTCCCACATGGACTACAATCATTAAAATCATACAATCAAAAACTGATATGCAGCCCAGATATAGTTCTATAGCTTAAAGTCCACACCAATCACCCATTTACATTAAGGCTATGTTAAACCCATTTTTTAATTCTCCCCTCATTCCTATGAATTATCATGCTCTCCTCCAAGAGCCTACGACTCATCTCTTCAATTGGGATAAATTCACAGAGGCTAATTCCTTCAGACTTTCAATATTTCTGGTATGAAAGCTCATCAATCTTCCTTCAATGTTAGCTTCTCATTTCCCAAATTACACGTTTTCCCTAATGTAACCAACTGCTTGAACTCAAGAGCTTAAGAATTCCAGCAACTGTGATATGTGATCCAAAATGACCAGGGATTCCCAACCTGGGGTTTATGGACCCCTCTGTTAATGGTCCAGAAACATCAGGGTCCATGGAATAAAAAAGTTGAGAACCTCTGAATTAGACCATCCTAAATGTAGTTGCATGAATCAGTCCTTCATGCTCAGAAATCTTAAACAGAAATTAAATACTACTGTGCTTTTGTGGGCAGATATTTTTAAATTTGTTTGTTCAATTTTACAGTTTTCATTAATTGTACAGAGTATTGATTAATCTACCAGGCAAATCATTTCTGAAGCACTTAATGGTACTGTCTCCAAGTTCCCATTTCGGCTGTTCCCAAGTGCACTCTGATTTGTTCACAGGCCAGTTAATGTTTACAAACTAATTCCTCATATGTTACAGACATCAAACAGTTTCAAACGCTGTGTCCGTAATCTATGTAGGTATTTCAGCATGTAGGACAGCAAGTAACCCACAGGCGTCCCTTTATGATATTCTCTCATGTTAAAAACAAGATACGGACTGGCGTGAATAGGCTAAGGTTACCAATGATTATGGTTGCATCCTGTACAATTTGGGCGAAGGTTCTGTCTAGGTACATACAGTGAAATGCATCATTTGTATTAACAACCCAAGAACTTCCACAGACATCTGATCCAGACCCTCGTGATTCCTTTGAGTTTCTACCATCAGTCTTCAAACTTCAGGCTTCTATCTCCAGGTTCCCTGTGTTCTGGACTTCTGACTTTGCCCTCCAGACTTTGCCAATGTCTGGATATTGACCTCAGGTCATGGGTTTGACCCTTCAGGGCTTGATTCCAGACTCACACAGACCTTTGACTCCAGTGACCTGGGGGGGGGGGCGGGGGGGGGAGTTACCAGCCCTTGCTACTCCCACTTACAACGGGGATTTGCTGCCTGTATAAAACCTCTGGAACAGGACCAGGAAAGGTCTACAGGACCTGACAAGGTGTCCCCTCTGACCTAGTGCAGAAATTGCAGGGGCCCTGGCAGAGGTACTTAAAACATCCTAAAACCATGAATGAAGTGCCAGTGGACTGTAGGATAGCTAATGTTGATCCATTTTCAATAAAGGCTCTAAGAATAAGCCAGAAAATTATATGCCTGTGTCACCAGTGGCAGGTAAATTATTGGAAGATATTCTAAAGAACAGGATATATAAGTACTTAGATAGATAGGGCCTGATTAGGGATAGTCAACATGGCTTTGTGCATAGTAGGTAATGTCTAAACAATCTTATAGAGTTTTTCCCACGGAGGTTACCTGGAAAGTTGATGAAGGAACTGCAGTGGACATTGTCACATGACTTTGATAAAGTCCTGGGTGGGTGGGGGATGCTCCAGAAGGTCCAGGTCTAATTCCTTGGCATTCAGAATGAAGTAGTAAATTGGATTCAACATTGGCAGAGTGGAACAAGCCAGAAAGTGGGCGTAGATGGTTGCTTCTGACTGGAAGCCTGTGACTAGTGGTGTCACAAGGATCGGTGCTGGGTCTGTTACTGTTTCTCATCAATATTAATAATTTGGATGATAATGTGGTAAACTGAATCAGCAAATTTGAAGATGACACCAAGATTGAGGGTGTAGTGTACAGCAAGGAGGACTATCTAACCTTGCATCAGGATCTGGACCACCTGGAAAAATGGGCTAATAAAAGACATTTAATGCAGACAAGTATGAGGTATTGCATTTTGGGCAACAAACCAGGGTAGGACATACACAGAGAACAGTAGGACACCAAGGAGTGCAGTAGAAATTTCTTTGGAAGTGGTGCAACAGGTAGATGGTGTCATAAAGAGGGCTTCTGGCTCATTGGCTTTCATAGATCAGAGTACTGAGTATTGGATTTGGGATGTTAAGTTAAAGTTGTGTAAGAATTGGCTGAAACTGAACTTGGAGTTCTATTTATTTATTCGGATTCAGCGCAGAGTGTGCCCTTCCAGGCTTCGACCAACACTGTCCAGGCAATCCAATTTAATGCTAGCCTAACCTCAAGACAATTTACAATGGCCAATTAGCCTACCAACCGGTACGTCTTTGGGAGAAACCCACAAGGTCACGGAGAGAACATATAACCTCCTTATAGGTAGTGGCGGGCATTGAACCCGGGTTACCTGTACTGTAAAGCATTGTATTAACCATTAGGCTACTGTGCCACGCCTTTATGTGCAGTTCTGGTCACCTGCTTACAGGAACGATATCTATAAGGTTGAAAGAGTACAGAGAAAATTTACAAGGATATTGCTGGAACTTGAGAAAAGTTGAATAGATTAGGATTGCTTTCCCCTGGATCGTAAGAAAATGTGGAAAGATTTGGACCACAAGACACAAGGGCAGAATTAGGCCATTTGGCCCGAGTCTGCTCTGCCATTCAATCATTGCTGATTCATTTTTCCTCCTCTGCCCGGCTCCCCAGCCTTCTCCCTGCAACCTTTGATGCCATGGCAAATCAAGAACCTATCAATCTCTGCCTTAAATGCACGCAACAACCTGGCCTCCACAACTGCCTGTGGTAAAAAAAAATTCCACAAATTTCTCCACATCTCTGTTTTAAATGGACACCCCTCTATCATGAGGCTGTGCCCTCTTGTCCTAGATTCTCCCACCATGGGAAACATCCTTTCCACACTTACTCTGTCTAGGCCTTTCTAGACCTTGGGGGTGTATTGGGTGGCTAGGGAGCACCCAATACACCCCAAGCACCTCTGGTGAGGGGCCTGCCGCGCCCTTTTCAGGGCAGCTCGTCCACCTTTGGTCCCCACCTGGCGCTCAGCTCTCACCTGTGGCTCCAAGTAGCTGTAGCACGTGCAGCGGCCACACCCCGATAAACCATCTCGGCAGACGGGCCAAACCATGTGAGGGTAGCCGACAGGTCTTCGACCCTCGGTGAGGTAGGGGATCTGCCTATCCCAGCGTGTGAAGTCTGGCCATGGCGGATTGAGCAGAAGAGACCAATTAATGGTCCAATGGTCAAGAAGGCAGGCCAGCAGGCATTTGTGCAGCGCTAAGAGCACAACAAGGCACTTAGATGGCCTGGTCATCCATTGCAAGAGGTGGTGTCCTCTTTAAACTCACCCGGCAGAAGGCAAAGGCAAACCACTGCCACAAACATGATTTCCCAATATGTCAGAGTGGTGTGGAGGGGAATCCTCCGCCAACTGGAAACTCCAGATGTGACAAGGCCTTTCAACATTTGAAAGGTTTCAATGAGATCCCCCTTCATCCTGCTAAATGAGTAAAGGCTCAGAGCCACCAAAGATTCCTCATATGATAACCCTTTCAGTCTCAGAATCATCCCTGTGAACCGCCCCGTACCCTCTCCATTGCCAGCACATCTTTTCTCAGATAAGAAGCCCAAAATTGTTCAAAGTGAGACCTTATAAAGCCTCAGCATCACATCCCTGTTCTTATATTCTAAACCTCCCGACATAAATGTTAACATTGCACTTGCCTTCCTCATCACTGACTCCACCTGCAAGTTATCCTTCAGAGTGTTCTGCGCAAGGCCTCCCAAGTCCCTTTGCATCTAAGATTTTTGGATTTTCTCCCCATTTAGAAAAGAGTTTGCACATTTATTTATTCTATCAAAGTGCATGACCATGCATTTTCCAACATTGTATTTCATGTGTCATTTTCTTGCCCATTCTCCTAATCTAAGTCCCTCTGCAGCCTACCTGTTTCCTCAACACTACCTGCCTTTCCACAAATCTTCCTATCAAATGCAAATAAGGCAGCAAAGCAATCTATTCCATCATCTAAATCATTAATAAATAGCATAAAAAGAAGTGGTCCCAACACCAACCCCTGCAAAACACCATTAGTCACTGGCAGCCAACCAGAAAAGGATCCTTTTATTCCCACTCAATGCCTCCTACCAATCATCTAATGTTCTAACCACGCTAGTAACATTCCTGTAATATCATAGGCATTTAACTTGGTAAGCAGCCTCATGTGTGGCACCTTGTCAAAGGCTTTCTGAAAATCCAAATATACATATATTGCATCCCCTTTATCTATCCTACTTGTAATCTCCTCAAAGAATTCCAATAGGTTCGTCAGGCAAGATTTTCCCTTAAGGAATGCATTCTGACTTTGTCTTATCTTGTCCTGTGTCACAAAGTACTCCATAACCTCATCCTTAACAATTGACTCCAACATCTTCCCAACCACTGAGGTCAGGCTAACTGGTCTAAATTTCCTTTCTGCTGCCTTCTTCTTTTCTTAAGGAGTGGAGTGACATTTGCAATTTTCCAGCCCTCTGGAACTATGCCAGAGTCCAATGATTCTTGAAAGATCATTTACTAATGCCTTCGCAATTTGTACTGCTACCTTTCGGAACCCTAGGATGCAGTTCATCTGGTCCGAGTGACTTATGTACCTTTAGAACTTTTAGTTTTTTGAGCACCTTCTCTTTTGTAATACCAACTGTACTCATTTCTTTTCCCTCACACCCTTCAATACCTGGTACACTGCTAGTGACTTTCACAGTGAGGACTGATGCAAAATACTCATTTAGTTCACCTGCCATCTCCTTGTCCCCTGTTATTATTTCTCTACATCAGACAACTCCAATAGGCGGACTGCGGGCCAGGTCTGGACCGCGAGAACCAAATGTCTGGACCGCGCCGACCCACTGGCACTTAAGTGAACGCACCTGTCATAACATGTAAATAAAGCACATGCTGCTCTGATTTATTTTAACCTCATCCCACATCGTACACTTGACCTACGCCCCTGTAGAGTGCGCGATGCCGAGTTGATTAAAACATGTGCAATTGATATGGCTGGTGAAGTTTTAAGTCATGATGAGAAAACCAAGAAAACAGTTGTGAAGCTATTAAAGACGGTGCCATTGTCGGCTACCACGGCAACAGGAAGAGTAGAAGTTTTAGCGGAGGAGTGTTTTTCCAATCTACTCACCGATTTGGAGAAAGCAGAAGCCATATCACTAGCCATAGACTCGTCCTGTGACTGAACCAATATGGAAGAGCTATCTATGTTCGCAAGATTTTTTGATGGGGAGACCTTTAGGGAAGAGCTACTTTGTTTGCTTCCTCTGCCTGGGCACACAACTGGGGAAATAATTTTTAACGAATTGACACAGTTCTTCGAAAAGAATGGATTGGATGTGATCAAGATTGTGTCCGTTGTCACCGACGGGGCTCCGTCGATGGTGGGACAACACAAAGGCTTGGTAAGCAGGTTTGCCGCTGTTAACTCAGCACTCTTGGCATTTCATTGCTTTATTCACAAATCGGTGTTGTGCGCTAAACTGTGTGGGGAAATGAAAGGGGCGATGGATACTGTGACGAGACTGGTAAATTTCGTTTGTGAGAGTTCTAGTCTGCAACATCGCCTTTTCAGAGCATTGCTGGAGGAAATGTCAGCGGAACACAAAGATCTTTTGCTGCATAATAATGTTCACTGGCTGAGCAAAGGCCGTTTGTTGGAGAGGGTGTGCGACCTGTGCGATGAGCTTATGTCATTTTTATCCAGCCTGCAGAGCCAAAAAGCCCAAGTATTTAAGAGGTTTTTAAGTGACAACAAGGTGATGACACATGTTCTTTTTTTGTGTCACATCATGTCTCATCTAAATCAACTTAATCTGCAACTACAAGGCAATGGCCACACTGTTGCGGACATGTACGAGGCGACTGAAGCTTTCCGGTCAAAGCCGAACCTTTTGGAGAGAGACATTCATGGGAGAAAGTTGCACTTTCCACGTCTGCGGGAGCATTGCGAGAAGAACGAAATGCGGGAGGATCCAGTGATAAAGGGTTTCGTGACAAGCCTGGCAGAAAACTTCAGGGAACGATTTGAAAGCTCCCCTCAACTCTCAGGTGACATCCTCCTCTTCCTGAGACGTCCGTTCTCCGTTTCGGCTGACGGCCAGTGGACTGCAGAGGCCAAAAGGCTGGTGCCTTCCATAGATGAGGCAATTCTTCAGATGGAGGTCTTGGAAATGGGAAAATTTCCTGTACATTGATTTCAGTTCAGCATTCAATACCATCATCCCACAGAGACTAGTGGAGAAACTGTCGCTGCTTGGCCTTAACACTGTCATGTGTCGCTGGATTCCGGATTTCTTGACAGAGAGACCACAGTCAGTCCGTGTTGGCAGGAACATCTCTGACTCCATCACGTTGAGCACTGGATCCCCACAAGGCTGTGTGCTTAGCCTGTTGCTGTTTACACTGCTAACACATGACTGTGCAGCCAGGTTCAAGGAGAACCTGATCATTAAATTTGCTGATGATACCACAGTGGTGGGGCTCATCAGCAAAAATGATGAAACAATGTACAGGGAAGAGGTCAAACACCTAGAGAGCTGGTGCAGTGATAACAACTTGATGCTTAATGTCACCAAAACCAAGGAGATAATCGTCGATTTCAGACGGTCTCAGCCTGAGCACACACCCCTCAGCATCAGTGGCTCCACAGTGGAGAGAGTTGTAAACATCAAGTTCCTTGGGGTGCAGATCTCGGACAATCTCACCTGGTCCAGGAACACCACTGGGATTGTGAAACGGGCCCAGCAGAGATTGCACTTTCTGAGGAAGGTTAAACAAGCATCACTCCCCACTAACATCTTAACTACATTCTACAGAGGCGTGGTTGAGAGTGTGCTGACCTTTTGCATCACAACCTGGTACTCCAGCTGCAGTGCTGTCGACAAAAACGCCTTGCAGAGGGTGGTTAGGGGAGCAGAGAAGGTTATTGGGGTCTCCCTACTTTCTGTCCAACACCTCTTTCAGAGTCGATGCCTCCAGAAGACACGGTACATCATTAAAGACCCCTCACACCCTCTCCGTGAACTGTTTGTTCTTCTGCCATCAGGCAAACATTACAGGAGCATCAAAACTAAAACCACAAGGCTACTAAACAGCTTCCTCCCACAGGCAGTCAGACTGCTAAATAGCTGCTCTACCTGACTCTGCTTTGGACACTTTTAACTTCACTGGACACTTATAACTTGATTTTAACTGACATGTGGCTGTTGTGTTTTACTATTTATTGTTATGTTTATTATTTAGTGTTGCGTTTGTTATGTTATGATTGCACTGCTCCTGGGAAATGCAGTCTCATTCTGCCCTGTAGAGCTGATGTATGGTTAGAATGACAATAAAATTTTTTGTATCTTTGAATCTTGAATCTGACTTGCTCAAAGCACAACACAAGGACGTTGGGGTGAGTGACTTTTGGATCAACCTGGTTCCCCAAGCTCAATTCAAAAACAGGAGAGCTATTTCAATGCTCCTACTCACACTGTTCCCCTCCACGTACATATGTGAGTCATCGTTTTCTTCAATGAACTCTATCAAGAACCAGGACAGAAACAGACTCTCCAATGCACATCTTGGCCAGTGCCTCAGGATTGCCACAACAGAATACAGACCCGACATCAGAAGGATTGCCTCATCCCGTCACTGTCACTTCTCTCACTGATTGGTGAGTGAATCAATTTATTTTTGTTCATTTGTCAATCTTATTGTGGTATAATAATACTACAACAACAATAATACTGATAATTTCATTTATAGCTACACTTCATACTTCAAATGCTACATAGCTTAATTAAAAAGAATAAATAGATTAATTGAGAGAACAGAAACAGTGGAAAAGGCAGTACTGCTAAAATTTAGTGTGGAAGAGAAGTGGTGAAGACTATCATGTTTATTATGTGTGTGTGTGTGTGTATTTTAAGTCCCAGATGAGTTCTCAATGTGACAGCTGACAGTTGTGATAGCTAGAGTCATAATTAAATGGTTGGTTTTCGACTTATTTTGTTTCAAGAGTGCATTTTTTTTCTTGTGTGACCCACAACACAGACTTTGAGAATCCCAGGCCTAAATTATTACTACTACCACTACTACTACTAATAATAATGGCAATAGCAGCAACAGCAACAACATCTGTCCATAAAACAACTTACTGGCGCAATGAAACAAAACCCTGGACGTTTTGGCCCTTGGCTTGGCATCCTTGACACAATTTGGCCCTTGTGGAAAACTAATTGGGGAACCCTGCTCTACATCAGTTTCTAATCGTCCTATATCCACTCTCATCACCCTTATTTTTTAAACACTTGAAAAAAGCTTTTACTATCCACCTTGATATTGTTTGCTAACTTGCTTTTACATTCATTTTTTCCATCCAAATCATTCTTTCAATTGCTAAGGACTTTCTACAGGGGCACAATTGAGAGCATCCTCACTGCCTGGTATGGGAATCGTACTTCCCTCAATCGCAGGACTCTGCAGAGAGTGGTGCAGACAGCCCAGCACATCTGTAGTTGGGAACTTCCCCCTATTCAGGACATTTACAGAGACAGATGCTTAAAAAGGGCCCAAAGGATCATTAGGGACCCAAGTCACCCCAACCACAAACTGTTCCAGCTGTTACCATCCGGGAAATGGTACCACAGCATTAAACCCAGGACCAACAGGAACCAGGACAGCTTTTTCTACCAGGCAATCAGACTGATTAATTCACGCTGAAACAACTGCATTTCTATGCTATATTGACCGCCCTGTTGTACATACTATTTATTACAAATTACTACATTCAGACAGAGATGTAACTTAAAGAATTTTTTTAGTCCTCATGTATGTGAAGGATGCAAGAAATAAAGTCAATTCAAGTGTTTTTAAAAAGCTTCCCAATTGTCTATATTCCACTAATTTTTGCTTGGTCATAACATTGCCCTTTTGACACATCTTTTCTATTTTCTGTTGTAATCTGTGGTCCACATCCCAGCTACTGTTTGAAGACCTGTATATAACTGCCATCAGGGTCCTTTTACCCTTAGAGTTTCTTAACTCGACAACATCTTTCTAATGGTTTGATGCCATTCTTCATCAGCAGAGGCATGCACCCCCTCTGCCGACCATCCTATCTCTCTGATACAATACCTTGGACATTCAGCTCCCAACTACAACTACCGTCAGCTATGATTCAGTGATAGCCACAACATCATACCCGACAATCTGCAAAAGTGGAATAAGATCATCGCTCTCATTTCTTTTTTTCCGTTGATTGAGATATAACACTTTGGAGTACTGTACCTGCTATGCTTTTGATCCTACGTCCCTCATGCACTGACACTCACCCTGCTGGCTGCAATTTTGTCCTGTCATCTGCTTGCCCTTTCTGACAGTCTGACTGCATATTATCTTTGCTTTTTTACCATCCATCCTATCCTGAGTCCCTTCACTCCGGTTCCCATCACCCTGCCAAATTAGTTTAACCCATCCTCAACAGCTCTCACAAACCTGCCTGTCAGAACATTGGTTCCCCTCAGGTTCAGGTGCTACTGTCCCTTTTGAACAGGTCATACCTCCCCCAAAAGAGATCCCAATTATCCAAGAACCTGAAGTGCTGCCCCCTGCACCAGCTTCTCAGCCACGCACTTATCTGCCAAATCATCCTGTTTTGGCAGAAATTACCATCGCGGAGGTCCTGCTTTCAACTTTCTGCTTAGATCTCTAAATTTTCTCTTCAGGACCCCTTTGCTTTTCCATCAAGTATGTAGCAAAACATCTGGCTGCTCTCCTCCACCCCCCCCCCCCCAGAAATGCTGTAGATGCGATCTGAGATGTCCCTGACCCTGGCACCTGTGAGGCAACATACCATCTGGGTGTCCTGTTCACATCCAGAGAATCCCCTGTCTGTTCCTCTGACAACTAAGTCCTCTATCACTAGCGCTCTCTTCTTCTCCCTCCTTCCCTTCTGCACCATGGACCCATTTGATTGAGGTATACAAAAATTATGAGGGGTATAGATATGGTAAATGCATATTTACCATATCTATACCCCTCATAATTTTTAGGGCCTCTGCCCCTTTCCTCTACAGTCCTGACAAAGGGTTCCGGCCCGAAACGTCGACCGATTTTTTCCACGGATGTTGCCCGACCTGCTGAATTCCTCCAGCGTGTTGTGAGTGGTAAATGCAAGTGGGCTTTTTCCACTGAGGTTGGATGTGGCTAGAGCTATAGAGATCATAGGCTTTGGGTGAAAAAGAGGACCTCTTCTCTCAGAGAGTGGTACAATCGTGGAGTGAACTGTCAGCGGAAGTGGTGGAGGCAGGTTCGATTGCAATGTTTAAGGGAAGTTTGGATAAATACATGGATGGGCAGATTATAGAGCGCTGTGGCCCAAGTGCAGGTGGAATGGCCTGTCAACAGACAGAATAACAGTTTGGCACAGACAAGATGGACCCAAGGCCTCTTTGTGCTGTAATAATAATAAATTATTTATACAGCACTCTTCATAAAAACAATGTCATTCAAAGTGATTTACAATGGCATAAAACACAAACAAAAAAATAAAAGACAAAATTATGTTAGCTAAAAGCAAGGTTTTGAGCTGGCGTTTTAAAACTGTGAACCGAGTCTGCATCCTTTTTAGTTTTAGGTATTGCGTTCCACAGTTTAATAGTTTACCAGAAAAGCTGACCTGTCGTGCTCTATGTCTCTAAATAAAATATTTAATCACTTTAGAAACTGTAAAGGACAGTTGACTGTTAAAATCTGTTCCTGTCAGTTCTTAACATTTCCTACCTTCGAAGCCTTTACTGTTTTCATCTTCATTGTTTTCTCCCGATTGTACCCGGCAGGCATTTTCTGGCCAATTTACGGGATGAATGAAATACACGGACCCAGGTTTTCCCTGAATATCTCCTAACACAAGAACTGGAACAGCAATTCAAATGCCTTGTTCAGAAAAGGGCCCATCTACCATTGTACGGTTGGCAAGAGCTTCTGCCCAAAACATCCTAATTTTAAAAAAACACACACAAGGATGAACTAATTTGTTGAAAACATGCACTTGTGACCTCCCTCAATGAACGCAGAAGTGGCTTCTATCAACTTCTTCAGCTGTCAGGGAGACCCAAGCGGAAATCCCGCCTCCGAGGGAGGAATGGGCTGGACCCAGAGTGGAATGAGCACGTTGATTACCGGTCGTTGCTGTCAATAAAAACGTCACGGCCGTGCGTCACCCAATCAGATGCGGCGGAAGTTAGAACGCCGGACGGTTGGTCGCCCTGTTTTCGGAGGCAGAGGCGCGCGAACGCGGCCTTCCCCCGGCGGCAAGTGTCCCGCGGATCTCGAAGCCTGTACCAGCCGCAAACTACGGCACAGTAAGGCTAGCCCACCATCCTACATTACAAACTTCTCTGAGGCGCGATAAAATAATGCAGTCATTTTCCTTTCAATCAAATGACCACGGACAATTAAAGTGTCCCTAGTGCTGTGCGAAACCCTGGGGGTTTCAAAGATGGTCAGTTCTCTGTCAGTGGCCGACGTCTCATTAATGACTTCTGTTTTACATATTCCAGAAATCAAAGCAATCACGTTTTTAAATGTCGATGACTTAAGGCAAGGATGTATTCAATTCCGCATATTTCATTTTTGCTGATAGTGTATTGTACAATTATAGAAAGAGTACCTGCAAACGGCCTCAGCCACACAGCAATGCAAGTTTCCTTCTCATCGAATCAGACATGATTTTTGTCTCCTACTCTATATTTGATCAAGAGCTCAGCTACTCCCTAATGGCAAATTCTAATAGATTTCCCACACTCATCTCTGATAAACCCGCAACTGAATTAAACCCTTGTCCCGCTATTCTAAAATGTTGGAGTTTTCCATGCTAATGAAACTATAGTACTGTATTCGCAAATCAGTCATGAAAGTGTTTAAGTTCCCTTGCAATTCCGAATAGTACCACTGGGTGGAAACTGGGATATATATTTATTTCAGGTTGTGCACCCCTTAACTGAAATACTTGAGGCTGAAAGTGTTTCAGATTTATGATTTTTTTTACGGATTTATGATTTTTTTTACAGATTTTGGAGTATTTTCATATATATAATGAATTAGCTTGGGGATAGGATCCAAACCTAAACACAAAATCCATTTACATTACATATATAGCTTATACAAATACTCTGAAAGTAGTTTTATATAATAATCTTAATAATTTTGTGCATGAAACAACCATGCATACATTGAACTATCAGAAAGGAAAGCTATCACTACCCCGGCCACCCAGGCGAACAGTCAGTGGCTGTTTCGTATTGCCGTCATTCCCAACTCTTAATTTACATGCTAGTGGTAAGCAGTCTGTCTTACACTTGTTCATCATACATGTGTACTTTACAGTAAAAGTTATTACATACCATTAACATAAAGAGAATATAATGTGTCCATGGTTACAAAAGCAACACAACAGCATCGGGACAGTACCTGAATCAGCTACTGAGCAACAACAAACAACAGCAGGCCTTCAATCTCCACCTACGATGCCATGTTTTGATCAAAATGTTATGGCACCGTGTAACTGCAATTTTTTTAGGTTTTATGTAAGATACAAAAACAAAACATGAATTTAATTACAGGTAAATAATAAAAACTGAAAAAAGTCATCATTTCATTTTTAACAATAATGACACTGGTCTTGTTACACTCAAACATGGGATTTTAGGTGGAGATGAAATTTGTTGTGACTAATGAATAAAGATCTGGCAATGAGGTCTGCTGAAAATAAACTGGTGCCAACAGGCCCTCACTCAGGGTATGTGAGGTCACTTCTCAGAATTGCCTGTGGTACACAGAGACCTGCACATCACCTGGAAACCTTCCCAGCGCCTTGCAGAATTTTCCATCTGTGATGTCATGCCAGCGCTCAAAAAATTTTGGGGTTTTAGGTAAGGGGTGCTCAACCTGTATTAGGCCACTGCTTTTCAGTTCCATTGTCTAGTTGCAGAGTGAAGGTCACCTCATTCCTAACCTCCATGTAATGCAAAATATTAGGATGTAGCTGAATGTCAGATGTGTCTACTCTACTAGTGAATTCAGTAATAAGACTGAGCATCGAGTGGAAGAGCAGAGCTGAAGTTAGTTCGCTGCTGGGCTTTGTGCTGGTGTTTGTAGCACCTTCCTATTCATTTCATTTATCTGAAATGAGGTGAGATTGAGTTGCTGGGACTATACTTGCTGGAATTCAGAAGAATAAGAGATGATCTTATAGAAGCAAAATTATAAAGATGATGGATAAGATAGAGGCAGGAAAATTGTTTCTACTGATAAGCTGAGTCTTTGGACAGATCAGCCATGATCTTATTGTGACGGGAGTCCTTGATGAGGGTGGCTTGGGCCCAAATGCTGGAGTATTCAAAACTAGGATTGGGACACAGTATCAGACTAGATTGAGAACTAAGCACAATACAAATGCTAGATGAAATCACTGGTAGAGCTTACAATTGAGTGCTGAACTTCAGTTTAGGTGCTCTTTAAATACTCAATTCTTGGCACCCAAACCATGACTGCCAATTAGCGGGACCATCCTGAACCCTTAAAGGGGCTGTGCTAGATAACCATATGAGAGTTCGAACATCTTGTAACTGGGCCCCCTCCCCTACAGCTGACTCCTGATAGCCCGGGCTGCTTGGAGAGGCAGTGATGATAGTTGTGGATGAGAGCCGGACCCAACATGTCTCTCAGGCAACCAGCACTTCTCTTTGGGTCCAAATCCTTCCTAGTCCACAAGGTATTGCCGAACACTCCCTACAGTATGCGAGTCCAAAACTCTTCTCACTGTGGAGACCCGTTCCACATCGATAAACCTGGGTGGCGGTAGGGCTGACAGCAGTGGGGCTAAGGGGCTGGTGCAGACTGGTTTTAGTTTGGAAATGTGGAAGTGGGATTGATCTTCAGGAGCTACAGATGTAGGCCATCAGATTTACTTCCCTGAGAATCTTGAAGGGTCCAATGAACTTGGACACCAATTTCCTAGACTCCATTCAGAGAGGCAAATCCAGAGTCAACTGCCAGACCTGTTGCCCAGGCTGCAAAACTGGTCCTTGTCATCTTTTGCAGTTAGCCTTTATTTCAACCTTTCGGGTGGAAGCTAACAAAATTTCCCTTGTCCTAGTCCATCTATCTTTGCAGTGTTGGATAAGATCTTTGGCCACAGGAACCTTAAGCTCAGCCTCCTACTAGGGAACAGTGGTGGAGAATACCCAAACTGGCTTTCGAAAGGGGACGGCCCATATGCCGAATGCCATAAAGTGTTGTGGGTGACCTCTGTCCACGTCAAATGGTTGATCCACTCATCTGGTCTTTCAGCAGTCAGGCATCTTAGGGTATATTCCATATCTTGTTTGACCTGCTGTGTGTGGCCATTGGATTGTGGGTGAAACCCAGAGGTAAGACTCTGTTGCCCCAATTAGTTTACAGAACATCTTCCAGAAACATGATGCAAATTGTGGATTGCGATCCGACACAATGTCCACCAGAAAACCGTGGTCCTGAAGACCTAGTGCAGGACAATTTTGGCTGTCTCCGGCACAGATAGTAGCCTGTCCAACGCGATGAATTTGCAGGTCTTCAAATTCATAATTACCCTGGTAACGGTCTTCCCCTTGGTAGGAGGAAGATCTGTGACAAAGGCCATGGAGATGTGTGCCCATGGTCTGTCCAGAACAAGTAAGGGGTGGAGAAGCCTTTGAGGTCGGGTATGGGGCTTCTTGTTCCGGTCGCACACCTCACATGCCTGCATGTACTGCCAAACTTTCTCCATCATTCCGGGCCACTTATACCTCCTCTTGATAAACTCGAGGGTCCTGGTAATTCCTGGGTGAATTCCTCGATGAATGCCTCCATTGGAGTACCTGGGACCAGACAAACCTTGGGATGAACCGCTGACCAAGAGGACTATTCTTGGGAATCTTCCCTTGCATTTGGGTCCTGTGAACAAGAGCATAAATTGGTGCTACCATCTTGGCTTGGACAAAATGGTGGTAGGCTGCTCTTCTCGTTCCGGTTTGTCACACTGATGGGACAAGGCATCTGGTTTCTGGTTCTTTGACCCCAGTCGATAAGTCTGGGGATGAAATTAAAGCGGTTAAAGAACAAAAACCACCTGGCCTGCCTGGAATTCAGCCTCATGTCCTCCTGAATATAAGCCAGGTTCTTGTGGTCTGTCCAAACAATAAAAGGGTTCTTGGCCCCCTGTAGCCAGTGTTGCCATTCCTTCAAAGCTAACTTTACTGTAAGAAGCTCCCAATTCCCAATGTTATAGTTCACCTCAGCCGGGGATAGCTGCCTAGAAAAAGAAGCACACGGGTCCGGTTTATTGTTCAAAGGTGTCCATTGAGACAACACTGCACCCATACCGACATCCGAGGCGTCCACTTCCACAACGAAGGGAAGGTCCGGGTTAGATGTAACCAAGATGGGACCTGTCCGAAACTGCTGTTTGAGCTCTGTGAATGCAGCCTCCACTTCGGTAGTCCAAACAAAAGAGCCCATAGATCTATTGGTGAGTGCAGCCAGTGGAGCCACCACTGAGCTGAAGTTTCTGAAGAACTTTTGGTAAAAGTCAGCAAATCCCAGGAATCGTTGGACCTGTTTCACACTGGATGGTTGTGGCCAATCTCTGACTGTCTGCATCTTAGTAGTGTCCATCTTGAGGTTGCCATCAGAGATGATGAAGCCTAAAAATGACGTAGTAGATTTCAACTGGCTTGGGTGCTACAATTACCCCCGAACCTTCCTCCAAAGATGACTTTTCCATAGTCCACAAGAGTCTTTAATGAAAACAGAGGCCAAATCGCAGTCCAAATCCTCATCTGTCTCCTCAGACTTAGGTAGCGAGGTGTAACAAATTGTCCTTGTGCTCCTGGGTCTAGGCTCCATAGACCTCCGTTTTGGAGCCTTCCCCCTTAAACAATACCTGGTAACTGGAGCTCTTTGGCTTAGCTGCTAGAGTTCCATACTGCTTGGGCACCTCCTTGTTTGCTTCAGAACTACAGATCTACTTCCAGTGTACCCCTGGCTGGACAGGGTTGACACTTGCACCGCCCTATTGGCTGGAGTCAGCTTGTCTTCCCTTGAAGGTAGGACTGGGTTTCTTGAAGGCTGCAGGTTACCTGTTATTGGCTGCTGGACTCGGAGAGTCTGGGGGTCAGAACACCAAGCCAAAAACTTACTTTGTTGCAGCGACTGGACCATGCAATGATCCTCCTTCCTTCCAGTTCATGGAAGGGTTATGCTAGGACAACCAAGGGTGCTTGAGGAGCAGGGATATGTGAGGAGACTCAATGATATTGAAATTAATATCCTCCGCATGATTCTCTATCCTCATCTGCAAGACCGATGTCTGCTGCCAGATCTGCTCAAAACCAAGCGGATGAGATAACAACACCTACAGTGGTATGTTGAGCCAACAGGTAGTCCCCAAGTCCTGGAAGTTTTCCACTGCTCCAGAGTCCAAAAAAGCATTCCCCTATTGTCAGTTCATACTCTAGGCCGGAGTCAGGCTAGTCCTCTTCAACCTCTTGATGTTGTCCCACTTATGCTTTGCTAGATGATTATCAAGATGAATGGATTGGTTGATCAGAACCTCGGCTGGTTCTCCCAAGACAAAGGCATCCTACAGTTCATCTCAGAGTCCGTGGCAGTATAGAGTGGCCAAGCCTCCTTGTTCCAGCTGCTCTTGAGCCAAGGTCCAAAATTCGATCACATTGTCGGTTGCTGACCTTCCACCCTGTTGAATCTTCATCAGGTGCTTCAAGGCTTGGCTGGCTCTGGCAGAGTGATGCAACACCTAGCTCATGGTGATATGAATTCCTCAGAATCTGTGCAGATCTCTGACCTGCATTCCCAATGCGCAGTTGCTCAGATTAGGTCTCTTCCAGTCAGAAGAGGAACTGGGATACCTGGATCTCAAACACAAATGAGCATTGGATGAAGAGGCCATGGCAAGAAACCAGGTCACTGTTGAATCTCTCTGGGGTCGGAAGGTGGACAGCCTCACCTAAGTGACTTTGGCTTCCTCCTTGCAATAGTTGGCACATGGTGACCTGGAGGTGCGTAACTCCAGGCTCTGTCTTGAAATTTTCTCACTGTGGCTGGCCACAGCTGCCGAAAGGCTCTGATACCCCACTGGGTCCATGTTGGCCCAATCATACTGTGATGAGACTCCTTGACAAGGATGGTTTGGACTCAAATGCTGGAGTATCTGAAGCAAGGATCAAGACATGATATTAGGCTAGATCGAGAACTGAGCACAAAACAAATGCTTGACAAAATCACTAGTAGGGCTTACGATTGAGAGCCGAACCTAAGTTCACGTGGTCTTTATATACTCAATTCTTGGTGCCCAAAACATGATTGTCAATTAGCGGGACTATCCTGAATCCTTAAAGGGGCCACGCCAGCTAACTACACTCCGGAGAGTTTGAGTGTCTTGTAACAGTTATAGAATGGCAGAGCAGTCTCAACAGGCCAGACTGCCCTACTCCTGCTCATATTTTTTATGTTGTTATGATCTTCATTGGAAGAAGCAGGTGGTTCATCTCATCTTCCTCAGCTCAGTGCCATTTGTCTATTGTTGAAATAAGTCTTCAATATTCACCATCACCCTGGGATTTGGGGCATTTGTACAGTAAGTACACCTTTAAACAACTGTTTAATGACTATAGCACCGCTTTCAATACTATAATTTCAACCAAACTTATCTCTAAACTTCTCAACGTGGACTCAATACCTTCCTTTGCAACCAGATCTGGCTCTGTCTTCAATATTATAATTCCATGCAAACTCATCGCCCAACTCTGAGACCTGGGAGTTAACACCTCCCTTTGCAAATCAATCCTTTGACTTTCTGACCAACAGACCACAATCACTAAGAATAGGCAGCGACTCCTCCACCACAATTATCCTCATCACTGGTGCCCCACAAGGCTGCATCCTGAGCCCCTATACTACTCCTATATCCTCATGACTGTATGGTCAGACTCCGCTGAAACTCCATCAACAAGTTGGCAATTCATCCCACCATAGTGAGCTATATCCCAAACAACAATGAGTCAGAGTACAGGAAGGAATGAGAGAGCCTATTGATATGTTGTCATGACAACAAACTTTCCCTCACTGTCAACAAAACAAAAAAGCTAGCATTGACCTCTGCCCAATGAAGCAGTGGAGACTACCTCATTAAATATACTTAAGACAAGGTTGGATAGATTTTTGCATAGTAGGGGAAATTAAGGGTTATGCAGGAAAGGCAGGTAGGTGGAGGTGAGTCCACAGGCAGATCAGCCATGATCTTATTGAATGGCTTAGCAGGCTTGACCAGCCAGATGGCCTATTCCTGTTCCTATTTCTGATATTTATGTTTAGGAAGGCAGGTGGTGTTCATCCTCCACTTTACATAAACGTTGCTGAGATAAGAGGGTTGAGAGCTTCAAATTCCTAGGAACGATCACCAATACCCTGTCTTGAGCCAACCACATTGACAACATGGCTGGAAAAGCTCACCAGTGCCTCTACTTTTGCAGAAGGCTCAAAAATTTGGCATGACCTGTCACATACCCCGTGACGGGAATAAAGAACCAGCAGAGATGGAAAACACTTTGGAGTCCAGTATTGCTATAAACTAATAATATTTATTAGTAACTACACAATACAGTAATATAAATGTAGATAAATCAAACAGGTTAGCGAATGGTTATATATATAAGTATATCAGTAAGTGTGGAAATATATGTATGAAAAACTAAGCTTCTTTAAGTCTAGGGGTAAAACGATACAGTCTTACGATGATGAGTGAAGTTCAGTTCAGTTCATGGTATTGAGTTGAGTAGTGATGGAGAGAGAGAGAGAGAGAAATTTGAGTCTTCAGGTGAGCTGACGCCATCGATCTTCTTGTCCTTCGAAATCCTTTAAAAGTCACCGACTGTGACTTCACCAAAGGGGACCGGTTTTCTGTGGTGGAGCTAGCCCCCAGGCGAGGGTGGACACATGGGCAACTCCCCACCAGTCAACCCCTTTCCTCTTTTCACTGCAAGAGTGATGGATCGATCTGCCTGATTGACCCTCCAAAACCCACTTTTTCTATGGGCACAACAATGCTCATTCAGTGTCCAAACACATGTCTGAGATCTATCATCTGACCTCCCATTTTATCTTCCTGTACTGGGCACCACCTGTCATTCAAATAACTCCTCCTTCGTCTCTCTGTGAAGAAATGCACAAGCAGGCAAACTGTCCTTGAGAAGTATCAACAACCTGACTTCGGTCACCATAGCAGCTTTTGAGCTGCTCGGTGCTCTCTCCAACTCAGCAGAAATCCAAAAGTTAACCAATTCTTTCTTGTGCCTTAAAGTGGCAGTCCAACAGTTAGTCTTCGTCTCTCTCTCTCTTTCAAAACAAGATGTCGGTGTTAAATAACTCTCTCTCTTTTCAAAAGCACAGTTAATAGGGGTAATCGAGCACAGTTCATAGGGGTAATTCAGGACCCCGTCACAGACCCCTCTGACCCTAACCAAATATTATCGAAGAATGATAGAAAGCATCGCATCCAGAGACATCATGGCTTGGAATGGCAACTGCTCTGCTTATAGCTATAAGAAACCACAGACAGTTGTGAACATAGCTCAGCACACCATGGAAACCAACCTCCCCTGCATGGACTCTGTCTGCACTTCTTGCTGCCTTGGTCGTGCAGCCATAATAAATAAAGACTCCACTTTTGCTGGAAGTTCTCTCTTCTCCCCCATCCCATTAGGCTGTAGATAGAAACACTTGAAAGCACTGACCAGTAGGCTCAAGAATGGCTTCTGTCCAGTTGTTATAAGACTGAACAGTTCCCTCTTCATAAAGGACTTAATGCTCTGTTTCTTTCTTAATAAAAGAATGAACCAGTTCGCTTCCACCACCACCCTCCTCTGTCTGGTAGAACTGGTCCTCACCCCAGCAATTTTTTCTTCAGCTCCTTCCACTTTTTCCAGACTCATGGGATAGCCATGGGCACCTACATGGGTCCCAGTTATACCAGCCTCTTCATTGGCAATTTAGAATAGTCTATGTTCCAAGGTAGTGCACCCAACTCTTCCTCTGCTACATTGACGACTGCATTGGTGCTGCTTCATGCGCGTATGCTAAGTTTGCCAATTTCATCAACTTTGCCGCTAACTTCCACCTTGGCTTTAACTTCATTTGGCCCATTCCTGACACCTCCTCCCCTTTGTCCAGTCTCCTCTCCTATCAGATTTCTCCTCTTTATCTTTCCTACCCACCTGCTTCATCTATCCCCTTCTTCCCCTCCCCCCACCTTTTTACTCTGGTGTCTTTCCCCTTCCTTTCCAGTCCTGAAGAAGGGTCTTGGCCTGAAATGTCGAACGTTTATTCACTTCCATAGATACTGCCTGATCTACTGAGTTCCCTCCACATTTTGTCTGAGTTTCCTATTATACGACCTTGCACTTTATTGTCTCTTTGCACTGCACTTTCTCTGTAAATGTAATACTTCATTCTGCACTGTAATTTACCAGATGTTTAAATGATCATATTCCATTAATAGGATAAATTGATTTATTATTGTCATGTGTATTGTGCTAAAGTGAAAATTTTGCCTTGCATAAACAATAGCCTAATATCAGTGTCTACTGTCTGGATGCTCCGGAGATGAGTGTAGAGCCAGAGATATGGCATCAACTGAGACCTATTTCGGCAGTAGGTGATAAGTTCCAGCCATTGATACTTGTTTCTTTTTGGATTTCAGATAACTTGACCAATGGTTTAAACTGCATTTATTTGAATATGAGGCCTAAAAGATGAGGTAGATGAACTTAGGAGGTGGATTGGTTTGGTGATTAGAAGTGGAGAGAGTAAACAATTTCAAGTTCCTGGGTATCAAGAACTTGGACAACATCGGTGTCATGGAGAGGGGAGACTTGCAGCATGGGCAACTGCTGGTCTTCCATACAACCTTGCCCAGGCCTGCGCCCTGGAGAGTGAGGACTTTCTAGGCGCAGATCCATGGTCTCGCAAGACTAACAGATGCCTTTAAAAAGAAAAAAATAGGACTGGTCCACAAGTTAATGTTCTAAACTGATGCACAAAAAATTTTGGAGATGTCTGGCAGGAACTTGTAGAGGTCAATTGGCTGAGGCTGTTTGCAGATAAAGGGATATCTGGCGAGTGGAACTCAGCAGGCCAGGCAGTGTCTATAGAAAAAAGTCCAGTCGACATTTCAGGCTTTCCAGTATCTGCAGATTTTCTCTTCTATCTGGCAAACAAGACGTTTTTAAAAATGTGATATAAGAGTTCATGTTCAGCATGTTCCTGTTAGGTTGAAGGGCAAGGCTGATAAATTTAGAGAACCCAAGAAGACAAGATATTTTGACACTGTGGTCAGGTACAAGAGGGTGCATAGCTCAGGTTAGTGCAGTCAGGATCAAATGAATCCCTTGATGAGTACAGGCAGTATAGTATTTGGCAGGTAAGCTAAAGGAAAATTCTAAGATTTCACAGATATATTCAGGGTAAAACAAATTTCACAACACATGCCGGTATTAATAGACCTGATTCCGAGAAAAATGGTGGCTGTGAAAATAATAGGTAATTTTAAAGATCAACACAGCTACAGGAGATGGTTGAGATTTTTTAATGAATATTTTTCATCAGTTTTTAATGTGGAGAAGATCAAAAAGGCAAAGGAAATGAGGAAAATGAGGTGTGACATCATGGAACATATGAATTACCAAAGAGGAAACTTTGGCAGTCTTAGAGCCCATTAAAGTGTACAGATCCCCAGGGTCTGACCAAGTACATCTTTGGATCTTGTGGATCCTAGGGTAGAAATTAGGGAAGCCCTTGCAGATATGTTTGCATCATCTTTAGCCACAGATGAAGTTCTGTAAGACTAGAGGGAAGCTAATGCTTTATTGTTACTTAAGATGGGCCACAAAGCAAAGCCAAGAAACAGTAAGTCAGTGAGCCTGGCACAAGTGGTGGGTAAGTTACTGGAGGGGATTCTGAAGGACAGTATTTACCAACAATTGGATAGATAAAGACTGATTAGGAATTGTCAACAAAGCTTTGCCTATGGGAAATCTTGTCTCTCAAATCTGTTATTTTTTAAAGAGGTAGCTGAGGAGTGATGAAGACTGGGCAGTGAATGTTGTCCTTATAGACTTTAGCAAGAATTTTGACAAGGTCCTATGAGTAGTCTGGTTTGAAATGTTAGATTGCATGGGATCCATGGAGAGCTAGCCTATTGGATACGTAATTGGCTCAGTGGTATGTCACAGAGGGTAATGGTGTGATGTTGTGTATTGGACTGGAGACTTGTGACTGGTGGTGTGGCACAGGGATCAGTGTTAGGCTCATTATTGTTCATCATTTATATAAACAATTGGATCAAAATATACAATGGATAATTGGTAAATTTGTAGGTGATACTGAAGTAGGTTGTTTTATAGACAGTGAAGAATGTTATCAAAAATTACAGAGGGATCTTGATCAGCTAGGTAAGTGGACAGAGGAATGGCAAATAGCATTGAATTCAGATATACTGTATGTGAGGTGTTGCATTTTAGGAAGTCCAGCCAGAGCAGGACATTCACAGTAAATGGTAAGGCCCAAGGGACTATTGTAAAACACAGGGACCACAGAAAGTGGCAGCACAGGTAAACAAGGTGGTAAAGAAGACCTTTGGCATGCTGGCCTTCATCAGTTAGGGCAATGAGTATAAGAGTTGGGCTATTATGTTGTAATTGTACAATACATTCGTGAGGCTCTACCTGGGTTAATGTGTACAACTTTGGTTACCCTGTTGTAGGAAGGATATCATTAAGCCGGAAAGAGTGCATTGAAGATTTTTATCATATATGCAGCCTTCATAAAAATCATAAATTATAAATTATGCTTGATTTGTACAGGAAAACACAATTAGAACAAAAAAAGTCCATTTCAGTCAAGATGGTCCAAGTGATTATAGTATTTCTAAGCTCTAGTGAAAAGAGTGTTGCCTGATTGCTTCAAAACCGAATCTTGAAGGGAAATAGCTTTTCTTGAACCTGGTGGGGCGGGACTTCAGATTTCTGCACTTCCTGCCTGATGATGTCTACTGAAAAATAACATGGCCTGGATGCTAGAAATCTTTAATGATAACTGTTGTCTTAAGACAGCATCTGTCCTGTAGATACTGCCTATGATTGAGAGGGGTGTGTTGGGAAGAGTCCACTATTCTCTGCAGCTTCTTGCATTCCTGCTGATTTGAATTGCCATACCAGAAAATGAGGCAATCATCAGAATACTTTCAACAGTACATCTATATCAGTTGGAGTGTTCACTGTCAAGTTGAACCTCCCTAAACTCCTATGAAATACAGATGATGGTGTGCTTTCTTTATAATTGTATCTATATGCTGTGCCCAGGGCAGGTCAGACCTTTATGAAAATGCTAAGTCAGCCTTGCAATATTTGTTTAGTAAGAGACAAAGTTAATATTTCAGATCAATAACTTTACATAAAAATCTTTGAATTTCATTCAATCCCCTTTAAAGTACCTGTAGAATTTTCCCTTAAGGGAATGGGTTAAATTTGACAATTTATGTGATGCAATTTTTTTAATACAATAATTAATTTTGGGGATCAGGGCTTAAAGGCTGTGCTTAATGAACTTCAGCTATGAACATGAGGTATCTTTCCACAGATGTTCTCTGATTTTAATAATAATAATCTGGTTATTTGCTCAACATTTGGGTAACTATTATATATGCTACTTCACGCCACACGATCTCATCATCTCACCTGCAAAATTCTAACAGGACTAAACATATTAGATATAGGAAGAATGCTCCTAATCCAGGACCAGGATAAGACTGAGAGAGGAAGAAATTACTCCTCAGAGAGGGGGGAACCTGTGGAATTCTCAACCATAGAATGCAGTTATGACCAAATTATTAAATATACTCAAGAAGTAGTTGGATATATTTTGAAGAGCTTGAAGAATCAAGTGATAGAAGCTGGAGTGTCTGCTAAACTCCCCCTTCCTTCTCAGTCTTGAAGATGGTTCTGGGCCCGAAACATTGGCTGTTTATTCATTTCCTTAGATGCTGCCTGACCTACTGAGTTCCTTCAGCACTTTGTGTGTGTTGCTTTGGATTTCCAACATCTGCAGATTTTCTCATGTTTATATTTGGATGAAGCAATCATTGAATAACAGAGCAGGCTCAAAGTGCCAAAAAGGACTACTCATGCTCCAGTTTTTCTAATTTTTTTTACATGTAAACCAGAAGATTAGTAAACTAACAGAAACACTTATTTGATATTACATAAATAAATGGACAGTGTTCAGTATAATCATTATATTTGTACTAATTATGATTTTTATTATTCTCAAAATGTCAAAATTAACACACTTCTTTTTGGCTTCTTAATGCTCATATGATTGATCTTTGGGACAATCATATACCGCTTATGTGACAATGGTAGTAGGAAGGCAGGTCTAGTTTAATCTATCTCAGACAAAGGCATAAAATGAGACAGAGATAATCTAAAATACTTTTTTTAAAGATTTATAGCAACAAAGAACATTAGACATTTATAGCACATAGATTACCTTAGGGTAATAGCTCTTCACATATTGCTAGTTACAAAATATGTCTCGCCTAGTCTATTTTGTAATTATGGAATTAAGTGTCAGCCAGCCATCAAAAAAGCTTCTTTGCAAATTAACATGACAGACTATTTTCAACACCCATTAATTTGCAAAACTCATTTCTTGAAAGGAATCAAACTTTGGATGGATAGTAGTACATTTGGCCCAAAGCCATTATTAGATTCTGTAGCTTGCAGAGATCAATATAAACCACGTGAATACTGCGATGATCAAGGAATAATCATACTTAAGACAAAAGTACTTTATGGTAATGAATATCAAATAACATATACTAGGATAGAGACTGTTTGGCTAGTGCCAATGTGTTTGATTTCTCAACTTAAAGCAAAAATTCATGAAGTTCTGTTTGGAAGAATGCACTTACTGCATATGGATAGTTTTGAAAAATAAACTCTTCTATGGCTTCCAACTGGGTACAGGTATTGATTTTAACCTATGTTTCAATGACAAACTCTGCCGTCTTCATCAGGGATGATGGCAGAATTTTCCATTGAAATGTTGATTAAAATCGATACCTCTTCTCAGCTAGAAGCCCAAGAAGAGTTTATTCGTCATATACTCCGGGAAAGCACTAGGTCCTTTTTCATGGATAGTTTTATTTGCTCATAATAGTCTTAGAGACTGGAGAACATTATTATTATTTTGTTCTTTACAAAAATGTTAAAGTTATTCTGAATTACGTATTGTGTAAACATTCCAAGTCAATACACAGGCAGATCTCTTGTTTCCCAAAATGGCAGTCTGCCTGCCCCTGGGTCACCTTCTTTTGTCCATTCTGCATCTTCCACCAGGAACCCAACTCTCAGCATTCTGGTATGACCGTGTGTAAGATTGGGGTGTCTCAATGCATTGGACATATAATTACACTCATAAACCTGTTAAGGTAATTAAATATTGCTAAGATTATTTTTTACATTTAATACCATCAAAACACTGAAAATACTTCAATCATAACAAAAAAAAGTCTGCTTACCTGATCATGGCAGTTGATTCTTGCCATTCATAGGGATTGTTTTGCTTACTTTGGTTTTAGATTGACATAGGATCAGCAGGCAGACTTCCCAACATGAATTAAGGAAGCCTGTAGAAGTTTGTGCTGACTCACCGGACTTGTTTTGAAGTTTACCTGTACTGCACAGAGGCAGCCTTACTTGATGGAGACAGCGTAGAACTTGTAGTTGCCAGATTGAACATATACCAGCAATGGAATATGTTGGCATCCTCAGCATTCACATTGATATTAAACCCCAACTTAAATGTGATTTATTAATACAGGCATTTGATATTTTTTCAAGGAGAATTTGAAGTACACAGATAAAATAATTGCAATTTAAAATTGTCACTTGATATTTTCATTTCTGTCATTAGAGTTGCTGGAAATATTCAGCATTTAAATTATAATGATGTATTATCAGTTGTAAGGGATGATAACTGATTCATGTTAATGAATTGAAGATTTATAATTGTATTTGTGACTCATTATATGAAATTTTGAAGCACATTTTTCCCATGTTCCCAATCATTGATTTTAATTGAGATCTGATCATTGAATTTTAAAGAGAATTGAAGTTGTTTTCCTTCAGTTTAATGATGATGTGGCATTTATTGATCATACAATAATATAATGTGGAAGGAGACCATTTGACGAGTTAAGCCAACTCTTTCAAAGATTAATCAAGTTAGACTTGTTTGTTTTTACTTTTCATATTTTCCTTAGTTAATCTTTCACTTAATTTTAGATTATTGGTAGTATTTGGTTCAGGAGTTTTCATTCCTTTGTCTATTATTTCCTCTCATTCACCTTCTAGGTTCTTGGGAATCATTTTACACTGAAACAGAGATTTGATTTTCTTTCAATACAATACATTGTATTTGAATCTCATAACACTATATTGAGGAAACTGGTTTGTAGAATACTTACATTTGTACATTCGGTCTACAAATGTGACATAAATCTCCTCTTGCCTATCACTTTAATTCCCCACCCTGTTCCTATTTTAAACCATCTGCAGTCAATCTCCATCATTGTTTCAATGAAGCTTAGCATAAGCTAGAGGAACAAGAATTTATCTTTCAACATGGCACATAAGAAACTACAAAACTTCACATTACATCCTATGCTTTTTGTTATTTTTTTTGATGACCCAATTTTGTTTCTCACCTTCCAGGAAGTATTTCACAGTCATCTATGTATTAGTAAGAAAGGAATACGAAAAGAAAAAGTACAGATATTTGAAAACACTGCAACGAACAGATTTTCCAATCAGCATCAAAGTCATTTGCGGGGCACTGTCTACGCCACCCCGAGCTACCTGCCAGCCTAGTCATCATATGGGAGCCCAAGCACGGGAGGATGAACCCTGGACACCCTCCGAAGACTATAGTCAACACGCTCCTAGGAGACAGCGGCACGGCTAATGTAGATGAACTGAACACACTGATGAGGGAGAGAGAGGTGGAGAGTCCGTCATCGTGCCCGACGCCGGTCCCCCAGGCATGAGTTGACGTAGTAGGAGTAGTAGTAGCAGCAGTAGTAGTAGTAGTATCAAAGTCATTACTGTTAATTAACCTTGAGATTAACTTTCTTGCAGAGATTTGCAGGAATATAAAGAAGTACAACAGAATTTATGAAAAACAAAGACTGACAAACAGCCAATGTCCAAAAAAACCAAATTGTGCAAAGAAAAATATAATACTGAGGTATGAGTTGTAAGGAGTCTTTGAAATTAATCTGTAGGTTGTAGAATCAGTTCAGAGTTGTGGTGATTGAAGTCAGCTATGCCACTTCGGGAGACTGATGGTCGTAGGTTAGTAACTGTTCATTAAACTGGTGGTGTGGGACCTAAGGACTCTGTACCTCCTGCCCGATGGTAGTAGTGAGGATATGACCTAGACTGGCCAATTTTCCAGTGACGTTTCTTTGTACTGGTTGTAAGGACCACTGCAGTGTATATCATTTGTAATATCTGAATTGGATTACCACACATCCTTGAAGAATTATGATTGCTTGATACTAGGATATTTCCTAGTAGCTATATTTAGTAATTTTCTAGTAGCTATAAGATATGAAATTCAGTTCACATTTATTGCATTTTAAACGCAAACAACAGGGATTCTGCAGATGCTGGAAATTCAGGCAACACACATCAAAGTTGCTGGTGAACGCAGCAGGCCAGGCAGCATCTGTAGGAAGAGGTGCAGTCGACGTTTCAGGCCGAGACCCTTCGTCAGGACTAACTGAAGGAAGAGTGAGTAAGGGATTTGAAAGTTGGAGGGGGAGGGGGAGATCCAAAATGATAGGAGAAGACAGGAGGGGGAGGGATGGAGCCAAGAGCTGGACGGGTGATAGGCAAAAGGGAATACGAGAGGATCATGGGACAGGAGGTCCGGGAAGAAAGACAAGGGGGGAGGGACCCAGAGGATGGGAAAGAGGTATATTCAGAGGGACAGAGGGAGAAAAAGGAGAGTGAGAGAAAGAACGTGTGCATAAAAATAAGTAACAGATGGGGTACGAGGGGGAGGTGGGGCCTTAGCGGAAATTAGAGAAGTCGATGTTCATGCCATCAGGTTGGAGGCTACCCAGACGGAATATAAGGTGTTGTTCCTCCAACCTGAGTGTGGCTTCATCTTTACAGTAGAGGAGGCTGTGAATAGACATGTCAGAATGGGAATGGGATGTGGAATTAAAATGTGTGGCCACTGGGAGATCCTGCTTTCTCTGGCGGACAGAGCATAGATGTTCAGCAAAGCGGTCTCCCAGTCTGCGTCGGGTCTCACCAATATATAAAAGGCCACATCGGGAGCACCAGACGCAATATATCATCCCAGTCGACTCACAGGTGAAGTGGTGCCTCACCTTGGAAGGACTGTTTGGGGCCCTGAATGGTGGTAAGGGAAGAAGTGTGAGGGCATGTGTAGCACTTGTTCCGCTTACACGGATAAGTGCCAGGAGGGAGATCAGTGGGGAGGGATGGGGGGGACGAATGGACAAGGGAGTTGCGTAGGGAGCGATCCCTGCGGAATGCAGAGAGAGGGGGGAAGGGAAAGATGTTCTTAGTGGTGGGATCCCATTGGAGGTGGCGGAAGTTACGGAGAATAATATGTTGGACCCGGAGGCTGGTGGGGTGGTAGGTG
>NW_027276494.1:0-38930 GCF_030028105.1 Mobula birostris | reverse complement strand
GACCTGAGGTGAAGCTGGAGGCCAGAGGCCAGAGGTCAGAGGCCAGAGACCGGAGGCCGGAGGTGAGGCCGGAGACCTGAGGGTAGAGGCCGGAGACCAGAGACCTGAGGCCGGAGGCTAGAGACCTGAGACCTGAGGCCGGAGACCTGAGACCTGAGACCTGAGATGAAGCTGGAGACCTGAGACCGGAGGCCGGAGGCTAGAGACCTGAGACCTGAGGCCGGAGACCTGAGACCTGAGACCTGAGACCTGAGACCTGAGACCTGAGACGTGAGATGAAGCTGGAGGCCTGAGACCGGAGACCGGAGACCGGAGACCGGAGGCTGGAGACCAGAGACCGGAGGCCGGAGACCGGAGACCGGGTACTGGAGACCTGAGGCCAGAGGCCAGAGGCCAGAGGTCGGAGACCTGAGGCCGGCAACCTGAGGCCTGAGGTGAGGCCAGAGGCCAGAGACCTGAGACCTGAGACCTGAGACCTGAGACCTGTGGCCCGGAGACCTGAGACTGAGAAGCTGGAGGCCTGAGACCGGAGACCGGAGACCGGAGACCGGAGGCCGGAGGCCTGAGACCTGCGACCGGAGGCCGGAGGACCGGAGACCTGAGGCCGGAGACCTGAGGCCAGAGGCCAGAGCCCTGAGGCCAGAGGCCAGAGGCCGGAGACCTGAGGCCAGAGGCCAGAGGCGAGGCCGGAGACCTGAGGCCAGAGGCCAGAGGCGAGGCCGGAGCCCTGAGGCCAGAGGCGAGACCGGAGCCCTGAGGCCAGAGGCGACACCTGAGGCCAGAGGCCAGAGGCCGGAGACCTGAGGCCAGAGGCCAGAGGCCAGAGGCCGGAGACCTGAGGCCAGAGGCCAGAGGCGAGACCTGAGACCTGAGGTGAAGCTGGAGGCCAGAGGCCAGAGGCCGGAGACCTGAGGCCAGAGGCCAGAGGCCAGAGGCCGGAGACCTGAGGCCAGAGGCCAGAGGCGAGACCTGAGACCTGAGGTGAAGCTGGAGGCCAGAGGCCAGAGGCCGGAAACCTGAGGCCGGCGACCTGAGGACGGCGACCTGAGGCCTGAGGCGAGGCCAGAGGCCAGAGACCTGAGACCTGAGACCTGAGACCGGAGCCCTGAGGCCAGAGGCGACACCTGAGGCCAGAGGCCAGAGGCCGGAGCCCTGAGGCCAGAGGCCAGAGGCCAGAGACCTGAGGCCAGAGGCCAGAGGCCAGAGGCCGGAGGCCGGAGACCTGAGGCGAGGCCGGGGACCTGAGACCGGCGGCCGGACACCTCAGGCGAGTCCGAAGGCCTGAGCCGAGGTCTGAGGCGAGGCCGGAGGCCTGAGGCAAGGCCGGAGTCCTGAGACCTCAGGTGAGTCCGGAGAACTGAGGCAAGGCCGGAGACTTGAGACCTGAGGCGCAGCTCGAGGCCAGAGGCCAGAGGCCGGAGACCTGAGGCCAGAGACCTGAGACGGCCAGAGGCCGGAGACCTGAGGACAGAGGCCGGAGACCTGAGGCCAGAGGCCGGAGACCTGAGTCCAGAGGCCAGAGGCTGGAGACCTGAGGCCAGAGGCCAGAGGCTGGAGACCTAAGGCCAGAGGCCAGAGGCCAGAGACCTGAGGCCAGAGGCTGGAAACCTGAGACCAGAGGCTGGAAACCTGAGGCCAGAGACTTGAGGCCGGAGGCCAGAGACTTGAGGCCAGAGACCCGAGGCGAGGCCAGAAGCTGGAGGCCTGAGGCCGGAGGCCTGAGGCGAGGCTCGAGGCCGGAGACCTGAGGCGAGGCCGGAGACCGGAGGCCAGAGGCCAGAGGCTGGAGACCTGAGGCCAGAGGCTGGAGACCTGTGACCTGAGGCCGGAGACCTGAGGCCGGAGGCCAGAGACCTGAGGCCAGAGGCCAGAGGCCGGAGACCTGAGGCAGGAGGCCAGAGGCCGGAGACCTGAGGCCGGAGCCCTGAGGCCAGAGGCGAGACCTGAGGCCAGAGGCCAGAGGCCGGAGACCTGAGGCCGGCAACCTGAGGCCTGAGGCGAGGCCAGAGGCCAGAGACCTGAGACCTGAGAACTGAGACCGGAGGCCGGAGCCCTGAGGCCAGAGGCGAGACCTGAGGCCAGAGGCCAGAGGCCAGAGGCCAGAGACCTGTGGCCGGAGACCTGTGGCCGGAGACCTGAGACCTGAGGTGAAGCTGGAGGCCAGAGGCCAGAGGTCAGAGGCCAGAGACCGGAGGCCGGAGGCCGGAGACCGGAGGCCAGAGGTGAGGCGGAGACCTGAGGGTAGAGGCCGGAGACCGGAGACCTGAGGCCGGAGGCTAGAGACCTGAGACTTGAGGCCGGAGACCTGAGACCTGAGACCTGAGATGAAGCTGGAGACCTGAGACCGGAGGCCGGAGGCTAGAGACCTGAGACCTGAGGCCGGAGACCTGAGACCTGAGACCTGAGACCTGAGACCTGAGACCTGAGACGTGAGATGAAGCTGGAGGCCTGAGACCGGAGACCGGAGACCGGAGACCGGAGGCTGGAGACCTGAGACCGGAGGCCGGAGACCGGAGACCGGGGACTGGAGACCTGAGGCCAGAGGCCAGAGGCCAGAGGCCGGAGACCTGAGGCCGGCAACCTGAGGCCTGAGGTGAGGCCAGAGGCCAGAGACCTGAGACCTGAGACCTGAGACCTGAGACCTGTGGCCGGAGACCTGAGACCTGAGATGAAGCTGGAGGCCTGAGACCGGAGACTGGAGACCGGAGACCGGAGGCCGGAGGCCTGAGACCTGCGACCGGAGGCCGGAGACCGGAGTCCTGAGGCCGGAGACCTGAGGCCAGAGGCCAGAGCCCTGAGGCCAGAGGCCAGAGGCCGGAGACCTGAGGCCAGAGGCCAGAGACAAGAGGCCAGAGGCCGGAGACCTGAGGCCAGAGGCCAGAGGCCGGAGACCTGAGGCCAGAGGCCAGAGGCGAGGCCGGAGTCCTGAGGCCAGAGGCGAGGCCGGAGCCCTGAGGCCAGAGGCGAGACCGGAGCCCTGAGGCCAGAGGCGACACCTGAGGCCAGAGGCCAGAGGCCGGAGACCTGAGGCCAGAGGCCAGAGGCCAGAGGCCGGAGACCTGAGGCCAGAGGCCAGAGGCGAGACCTGAGACCTGAGGTGAAGCTGGAGGCCAGAGGCCAGAGGCCAGAGGCGAGACCTGAGACCTGAGGTGAAGCTGGAGGCCAGAGGCCAGAGGCCGGAAACCTGAGGCCGGCGACCTGAGGACGGCGACCTGAGGCCTGAGGCGAGGCCAGAGGCCAGAGACCTGAGACCTGAGACCTGAGACCGGAGGCCGGAGACCTGAGACCTGAGGTGAAGCTGGAGGCCAGAGGCCAGAGGCCAGAGACCGGAGACCGGAGTCCGGGAACCGGAGGCCGGAGGCCGGAGGCCGGAGACCGGAGGCCGGAGGTGAGGCCGGAGACCTGAGGGTAGAGGCCGGAGACCGGAGACCTGAGGCCGGAGGCCAGAGGCCGGAGACCTGAGGCCAGAGGCCAGAGGCCGGAGACGTGAGGCCAGAGGCCAGAGGCGAGGCCGGAGCCCTGAGGCCAGAGGCGAGACCTGAGGCCAGAGGCCAGAGGCCGGAGACCTGAGGCCGGCAACCTGAGGCCTGAGGCGAGCCCAGAGGCCAGAGACCTGAGACCTGAGACCTGAGACCTGTGGCCGGAGACCTGAGACCTGAGATGAAGCTGGAGGCCTGAGACCGGAGACCGGAGGCCTGAGACCCGAGACCGGAGGCCTGAGACCGGAGACCTGAGGCCGGAGACCTGAGGCCAGAGGCCGGAGCCCTGAGGCCAGAGGCCAGAGGCCAGAGGCCGGAGACCTGAGGTCAGAGGCCAGAGGCCAGAGGCCGGAGACCTGAGGCCAGAGGCCAGAGGCCAGAGGCCGGAGACCTGAGACCAGAGGCCAGAGGCGAGACCTGAGACCTGAGGTGAAGCTGGAGGCCAGAGGCCAGAGGCCGGAAACCTGAGGCCGGCGACCTGAGGACTGCGACCTGAGGCCTGAGGCGAGGCCAGAGGCCAGAGACCTGAGACCTGAGACCTGAGACCGGAGGCCGGAGACCTGAGACCTGAGGTGAAGCTGGAGGCCAGAGGCCAGAGGCCAGAGACCGGAGACCGGAGTCCGGGAACCGGAGGCCGGAGGCCGGAGGCCGAGACCGGAGGCCGGAGGTGAGGCCGGAGACCTGAGGGTAGAGGCCGGAGACCGGAGACCTGAGGCCGGAGGCCAGAGGCCGGAGACCTGAGGCCAGAGGCCAGAGGCCGGAGACGTGAGGCCAGAGGCCAGAGGCGAGGCCGGAGCCCTGAGGCCAGAGGCGAGACCTGAGGCCAGAGGCCAGAGGCCGGAGACCTGAGGCCGGCAACCTGAGGCCTGAGGCGAGCCCAGAGGCCAGAGACCTGAGACCTGAGACCTGAGACCTGTGGCCGGAGACCTGAGACCTGAGATGAAGCTGAGGCCTGAGACCGGAGACCGGAGGCCTGAGACCCGAGACCGGAGGCCTGAGACCGGAGACCTGAGGCCGGAGACCTGAGGCCAGAGGCCGGAGCCCTGAGGCCAGAGGCCAGAGGCCAGAGGCCGGAGACCTGAGGTCAGAGGCCAGAGGCCAGAGGCTAGAGGCCGGAGACCTGAGGCCAGAGGCCAGAGGCGAGTCCGGAGCCCTGAGGCCAGAGGCGAGACCTGAGGCCAGAGGCCAGAGGCCAGAGGCCAGAGACCTGAGGCCGGCAACCTGAGGCCTGAGGCGAGGCCAGAGACCTGAGACCTGAGACCTGTGGCCGGAGACCTGAGACCTGAGACCTGAGATGAAGCTGGAGGCCTGAGACCGGAGACCGGAGACCGGAGACCTGAGGCCGGAGACCTGAGGCCAGAGGCCGGAGCCCTGAGGCCAGAGGCCAGAGACCTGAGGCCAGAGGCCAGAGACCTGAGGCCAGAGGCCAGAGGCCAGAGGCTAGATGCCGGAGACCTGAGGCCAGAGGCCAGAGGCCAGAGGCCGGAGGCCGGAGACCTGAGGCCAGAGGCTAGAGGCCGGAGACCTGAGGCCAGAGGCGAGAGGCGAGGCCGGAGCCCTGAGGCCAGAGGCGAGACCTGAGGCCAGAGGCCAGAGGCCGGAGACCTGAGGCCAGAGACCTGAGGCGAGGCCGGGGACCTGAGACCGGCGGCTGGACACCTCAGGCAAGTCCGGAGGCCTGAGCTGAGGTCTGAGGCGAGGCCGGAGGCCTGAGGCAAGGCCGGAGTCCTGAGACCTCAGGTGAGTCCGGGGAACTGAGGCAAGGCCGGAGACCTGAGACCTCAGGTGAGTCCGGAGAACTGAGGCAAGGCCGGAGACTTGAGACCTGAGGCGCAGCTCGAGGCCAGAGGCCAGAGGCCGGAGACCTGAGGCCAGAGGCCGGAGACCTGAGACCTGAGACCTGAGACCTGAGACCTGAGACCTGAGACCTGTGGCCGGAGACCTGAGACCTGAGATGAAGCTGGAGGCCTGAGACCGGAGACCGGAGACCGGAGGCCGGAGGCCTGAGACCTGAGACCGGAGGCCGGAGATCGGAGACCTGAGGCCGGAGACCTGAGGCCAGAGGCCGGAGCCCTGAGGCCAGAGGCCAGAGGCCAGAGACCTGAGGCCGGAGGCCGGAGGCCGGAGACCTGAGGCCAGTGGCCAGAGGCCAGAGGGCAGAGGCCGGAGACCTGAGGCCAGAGGCCAGAGGCCAGAGGCCGGAGACCTGAGGTCAGAGGCTAGAGGCCGGAGACCTGAGGCCAGAGGCCAGAGGCGAGGCCGGAGCCCTGAGGCCAGAGGCGAGACCTGAGGCCAGAGGCCAGTGGCCGGAGACCTGAGGCCAGAGGCCAGAGGCCGGAGACCTGAGGCCAGCAACCTGAGGCCTGAGGCGAGGCCGGAGGCCGGAGACCTGAGGACAGAGGCCAGAGGCCAGAGGACGGAGACCTGAGGCAAGAGGCCGGAGACCTGAGGCCAGAGGCCAGAGGCTGGAGACCTGAGGTCAGAGGCCGGCGACCTGAGGCTAGAGGCCAGAGGCCAGAGACCTGAGGCCAGAGGCCGGAGACCTGAGGCCGGAGGCCGGAGACCTGAGGCCGGAGGCCGGAGACCTGAGGTCAGAGGCCAGAGGCGAGGCCGGAGCCCTGAGGCCAGAGGCGAGACCTGAGGCCAGAGGCCAGAGGCCGGAGACCTGAGGCCGGAGCCCTGAGGCCAGAGGCGAGACCTGAGGCCAGAGACTGGAGACCTGAGGCCAGAGGCCAGAGACTGGAGACCTGAGGCCAGAGGCCAGAGGCCAGATGCCGGAGATCTGAAGCCAGAGACCAGAGGCCGGAGAACTGAGGCGAGGCCGGAGACCGGAGGCCAGAGGCCAGAGGTTGGAGACCTGAGGCCAGAGGCTGGAGACCTGTGACCTGAGGCCGGAGACCTGAGACTGGAGGCCAGAGACCTGTGGCCAGAGACCTGAGGCCAGAGGCCGGAGGCCGGAGACCTGAGGCCAGAGACGGGAGACCTGAGACCAGAGGCTGGAAACCTGAGGCCAGAGACTTGAGGCCGGAGATCTGAGGCGAGGCCGGCGGCCGGAGAAATGAAGGCGAGGCTGGAGACCGGAGACTTGAGGCGAAGCTGGAGGCTGGAGGCTGGAGACTTGAGGCGAGGCCGGTGGCTGGAGACTTGCGGCAAGGCCGGAGACCTGAGGCCTGTGGCGAAGCTGGAGGCCGGAGACCTGAGACCTGAGACCTGAGAATTGAGACTTGAGACTTGAGAATTGAGACTTGAGACTTGAGACTTAAGACTTCAGACTTCAGACTTCAGACTTGAGACCTGAGACCTGAGACCTGAGACCTGAGACTTGAGACGTGAGACCTGAGGCCGGAGACCTGAGGCCAGAGGCCGGAGACCTGAGGCCAGAGGCCGGAGACCTGAGGCCAGAGGCCAGAGGCCGGAGATCTGAGGCCAGAGGCCGGAGACCTGAGGCCAGAGGCCGGAGACCTGAGGCCAGAGGCCAGAGGCTGGAGACCTGAGGCCAGAGGCCAGAGGCTGGAGACCTAAGGCCAGAGGCCAGAGGCCAGAGACCAGAGACCTGAGGCCAGAGGCTGGAAACCTGAGACCAGAGGCTGGAAACCTGAGGCCAGAGACTTGAGGCCGGAGGCCAGAGACTTGAGGCCAGAGACCCGAGGCGAGGCCAGAAGCTGGAGGCCTGAGGCCGGAGGCCTGAGGCGAGGCTCGAGGCCGGAGACCTGAGGCGAGGCCGGAGACCTGAGACCTGTGGCCGGAGACCTGTGGCCGGAGAACTGAGACCTGAGGTGAAGCTGGAGGCCAGAGGCCAGAGGCCAGAGACCGGAGACCGGAGTCCGGGGACCGGAGGCCGGAGACCGGAGGCCAGAGGTGAGGCCGGAGACCTGAGGGTAGAGGCCGGAGACCGGAGACCTGAGGCCGGAGGCTAGAGACCTGAGACCTGAGGCCGGAGACCTGAGACCTGAGACCTGAGATGAAGCTGGAGACCTGAGACCGGAGGCCGGAGGCTAGAGACCTGAGACCTGAGGCCGGAGACCTGAGACCTGAGACCTGAGACCTGAGACCTGAGACCTGAGACCTGAGACGTGAGATGAAGCTGGAGGCCTGAGACCGGAGACCGGAGACCGGAGACCGGAGGCTGGAGACCTGAGACCGGAGGCCGGAGACCGGAGACCGGGGACTGGAGACCTGAGGCCAGAGGCCAGAGGCCAGAGGCCGGAGACCTGAGGCCGGCAACCTGAGGCCTGAGGTGAGGCCAGAGGCCAGAGACCTGAGACCTGAGTCCTGAGACCTGAGACCTGTGGCCGGAGACCTGAGACCTGAGATGAAGCTGGAGGCCTGAGACCGGAGACCGGAGACCGGAGACCGGAGGCCGGAGGCCTGAGACCTGCGACCGGAGGCCGGAGACCGGAGACCTGAGGCCGGAGACCTGAGGCCAGAGGCCAGAGCCCTGAGGCCAGAGGCCAGAGGCCGGAGACCTGAGGCCAGAGGCCAGAGACAAGAGGGCAGAGGCCGGAGACCTGAGGCCAGAGGCCAGAGGCCGGAGACCTGAGGCCAGAGGCCAGAGGCGAGGCCGGAGCCCTGAGGCCAGAGGCGAGGCCGGAGCCCTGAGGCCAGAGGCGAGACCGGAGCCCTGAGGCCAGAGGCGACACCTGAGGCCAGAGGCCAGAGGCCGGAGACCTGAGGCCAGAGGCCAGAGGCCAGAGGCCGGAGACCTGAGGCCAGAGGCCAGAGGCGAGACCTGAGACCTGAGGTGAAGCTGGAGGCCAGAGGCCAGAGGCCGGAGACCTGAGGCCAGAGGCCAGAGGCCAGAGGCCGGAGACCTGAGACCAGGGGCCAGAGGCGAGACCTGAGACCTGAGGTGAAGCTGGAGGCCAGAGGCCAGAGGCCGGAAACCTGAGGCCGGCGACCTGAGGACGGCGACCTGAGGCCTGAGGCGAGGCCAGAGGCCAGAGACCTGAGACCTGAGACCTAAGACCGGAGGCCGGAGACCTGAGACCTGAGGTGAAGCTGGAGGCCAGAGGCCAGAGGCCAGAGACCGGAGACCGGAGTACGGGAACCGGAGGCCGGAGGTGAGGCCGGAGACCTGAGGGTAGAGGCCGGAGACCGGAGACCTGAGGTCGGAGGCCAGAGGCCGGAGACCTGAGGCCAGAGGCCAGAGGCCGGAGACGTGAGGCCAGAGGCCAGAGGCGAGGCCGGAGCCCTGAGGCCAGAGGCGAGACCTGAGGCCAGAGGCCAGAGGCCGGAGACCTGAGGCCGGCAACCTGAGGCCTGAGGCGAGCCCAGAGGCCAGAGACCTGAGACCTGAGACCTGAGACCTGTGGCCGGAGACCTGAGACCTGAGATGAAGCTGGAGGCCTGAGACCGGAGACCGGAGGCCTGAGACCCGAGACCGGAGGCCTGAGACCGGAGACCTGAGGCCGGAGACCTGAGGCCAGAGGCCGGAGCCCTGAGGCCAGAGGCCAGAGGCCAGAGGCCGGAGACCTGAGGTCAGAGGCCAGAGGCCAGAGGCTAGAGGCCGGAGACCTGAGGCCAGAGGCCAGAGGCGAGTCCGGAGCCCTGAGGCCAGAGGCGAGACCTGAGGCCAGAGGCCAGAGGCCAGAGACCTGAGGCCGGCAACCTGAGGCCTGAGGCGAGGCCAGAGACCTGAGACCTGAGACCTGTGGCCGGAGACCTGAGACCTGAGACCTGAGATGAAGCTGGAGGCCTGAGACCGGAGACCGGAGACCGGAGACCTGAGGCCGGAGACCTGAGGCCAGAGGCCGGAGCCCTGAGGCCAGAGGCCAGAGGCCAGAGGCCAGAGACCTGAGGCCAGAGGCCAGAGGACAGAGACCTGAGGCCAGAGGCCAGAGGCCAGAGGCTAGATGCCGGAGACCTGAGGCCAGAGGCCAGAGGCCAGAGGCCGGAGGCCGGAGACCTGAGGCCAGAGGCTAGAGGCCGGAGACCTGAGGCCAGAGGCCAGAGGCGAGGCCGGAGCCCTGAGGCCAGAGGCGAGACCTGAGGCCAGAGGCCAGAGGCCGGAGACCTGAGGCCAGAGACCTGAGGCGAGGCCGGGGACCTGAGACCGGCGGCCGGACACCTCAGGCAAGTCCGGAGGCCTGAGCTGAGGTCTGAGGCAAGGCCGGAGTCCTGAGACCTCAGGTGAGTCCGGGGAACTGAGGCAAGGCCGGAGACCTGAGACCTCAGGTGAGTCCGGAGAACTGAGGCAAGGCCGGAGACTTGAGACCTGAGGCGCAGCTCGAGGCCAGAGGCCAGAGGCCGGAGACCTGAGGCCAGAGGCCGGAGACCTGAGACCTGAGACCTGAGACCTGAGACCTGAGACCTGAGACCTGTGGCCGGAGACCTGAGACCTGAGATGAAGCTGGAGGCCTGAGACCGGAGACCGGAGACCGGAGGCCGGAGGCCTGAGACCTGAGACCGGAGGCCGGAGACCGGAGACCTGAGGCCGGAGACCTGAGGCCAGAGGCCGGAGCCCTGAGGCCAGAGGCCAGAGGCCAGAGACCTGAGGCCGGAGGCCGGAGGCCGGAGACCTGAGGCCAGAGGCCAGAGGCCAGAGGCCGGAGACCTGAGGTCAGAGGCTAGAGGCCGGAGACCTGAGGCCAGAGGCCAGAGGCGAGGCCGGAGCCCTGAGGCCAGAGGCGAGACCTGAGGCCAGAGGCCAGAGGCCGGAGACCTGAGGCCAGAGGCCAGAGGCCGGAGACCTGAGGCCAGCAACCTGAGGCCTGAGGCGAGGCCGGAGGCCGGAGACCTGAGGACAGAGGCAAGAGGCCAGAGGACGGAGACCTGAGGCAAGAGGCCGGAGACCTGAGGCCAGAGGCCAGAGGCTGGAGACCTGAGGTCAGAGGCCGGCGACCTGAGGCTAGAGGCCAGAGGCCAGAGACCTGAGGCCAGAGGCCGGAGACCTGAGGCCGGAGGCCGGAGACCTGAGGCCAGAGGACGGAGACCTGAGGCAAGAGGCCGGAGACCTGAGGCCAGAGGCCAGAGGCTGGAGACCTGAGGTCAGAGGCCGGCGACCTCAGGCTAGAGGCCAGAGGCCAGAGACCTGAGGCCAGAGGCCGGAGACCTGAGGCCGGAGGCCGGAGACCTGAGGCCGGAGGCCGGAGACCTGAGGTCAGAGGCCAGAGGCGAGGCCGGAGCCCTGAGGCCAGAGGCGAGACCTGAGGCCAGAGGCCAGAGGCCGGAGACCTGAGGCCGGAGCCCTGAGGCCAGAGGCGAGACCTGAGGCCAGAGACTGGAGACCTGAGGCCAGAGGCCAGAGACTGGAGACCTGAGGCCAGAGGCCAGAGGCCAGATGCCGGAGATCTGAAGCCAGAGGCCAGAGGCCGGAGACCTGAGGCGAGGCCGGAGACCGGAGGCCAGAGGCCAGAGGTTGGAGACCTGAGGCCAGAGGCTGGAGACCTGTGACCTGAGGCCGGAGACCTGAGGCTGGAGGCCAGAGACCTGTGGCCAGAGACCTGAGGCCAGAGGCCGGAGGCCGGAGACCTGAGGCCAGAGACTGGAGACCTGAGACCAGAGGCTGGAAACCTGAGGCCAGAGACTTGAGGCCGGAGATCTGAGGCGAGGCCGGCGGCCGGAGACCTGAGGCGAGGCTGGAGACCGGAGACTTGAGGCGAAGCTGGAGGCTGGAGGCTGGAGACTTGAGGCGAGGCCGGTGGCTGGAGACTTGCGGCAAGGCCGGAGACCTGAGGCCTGTGGCGAAGCTGGAGGCCGGAGACCTGAGACCTGAGACCTGAGAATTGAGACTTGAGACTTGAGAATTGAGATTTGAGACTTGAGACTTAAGACTTCAGACTTCAGACTTCAGACTTGAGACCTGAGACCTGAGACCTGAGACCTGAGACTTGAGACGTGAGACCTGAGGCCGGAGACCTGAGGCCAGAGGCCGGAGACCTGAGGCCAGAGGCCGGAGACCTGAGGCCAGAGGCCAGAGGCCGGAGATCTGAGGCCAGAGGCCGGAGACCTGAGGCCAGAGGCCGGAGACCTGAGACCAGAGGCCAGAGGCTGGAGACCTGAGGCCAGAGGCCAGAGACCTGAGGCCAGAGGCCAGAGGCTGGAGACCTGAGGCCAGAGGCCAGAGGCTGGAGACCTAAGGCCAGAGGCCAGAGGCCAGAGACCAGAGACCTGAGGCCAGAGGCTGGAAACCTGAGACCAGAGGCTGGAAACCTGAGGCCAGAGACTTGAGGCCGGAGGCCAGAGACTTCAGGCCAGAGACCCGAGGCGAGGCCAGAAGCTGGAGGCCTGAGGCCGGAGGCCTGAGGCGAGGCTCGAGGCCGGAGACCTGAGGCGAGGCCGGAGACCTGAGACCTGTGGCCGGAGACCTGTGGCCGGAGACCTGAGACCTGAGGTGAAGCTGGAGGCCAGAGGCCAGAGACCGGAGACCGGAGTCCGGGGACCAGAGGCCGGAGGCCGGAGACCGGAGGCCGGAGGTGAGGCCGGAGACCTGAGGGTAGAGGCCGGAGACCGGAGACCTGAGGCCGGAGGCTAGAGACCTGAGACCTGAGGCCGGAGACCTGAGACCTGAGACCTGAGACCTGAGACCTGAGATGAAGCTGGAGGCTTGAGACCGGAGACCGGAGACCGGAGGCCGGAGACCGGAGGCCGGAGGCCTGAGACCTGAGACCGGAGGCCGGAGACCGGAGACCGGAGACCGGAGACCGGAGACCGGAGACCAGAGGCCAGAGACCGGAGGCCGGAGACCGGAGGCCGGAGGCCGGAGACCTGAGACCGGAGGCCGGAGACCGGAGACCGGAGACCGGAGACCGGAGACCGGAGACCAGAGGCCAGAGGCCGGAGACCTGAGGCCAGAGGCCAGAGGCCGGAGACGTGAGGCCAGAGGCCAGAGGCGAGGCCGGAGCCCTGAGGCCAGAGGCGAGACCTGAGGCCAGAGGCCAGAGGCCGGAGACCTGAGGCCGGCAACCTGAGGCCTGAGGCGAGCCCAGAGGCCAGAGACCTGAGACCTGAGACCTGAGACCTGTGGCCGGAGACCTGAGACCTGAGATGAAGCTGGAGGCCTGAGACCGGAGACCGGAGGCCTGAGACCTGAGACCGGAGGCCTGAGACCGGAGACCTGAGGCCGGAGACCTGAGGCCAGAGGCCGGAGCCCTGAGGCCAGAGGCCAGAGGCCAGAGGCCGGAGACCTGAGGCCAGAGGCCAGAGGCCAGAGGCTAGAGGCCGGAGACCTGAGGCCAGAGGCCAGAGGCGAGTCCGGAGCCCTGAGGCCAGAGGCGAGACCTGAGGCCAGAGGCCAGAGGCCAGAGACCTGAGGCCGGCAACCTGAGGCCTGAGGCGAGGCCAGAGACCTGAGACCTGAAACCTGAGACCTGAGACCTGTGGCCGGAGACCTGAGACCTGAGACCTGAGATGAAGCTGGAGGCCTGAGACCGGAGACCGGAGACCGGAGACCTGAGGCCGGAGACCTGAGGCCAGAGGCCGGAGCCCTGAGGCCAGAGGCCAGAGGCCAGAGACCTGAGGCCAGAGGCCAGAGGCCAGAGGCCGGAGGCCGGAGACCTGAGGCCAGAGGCCAGAGGCCAGAGGCTAGAGGCCGGAGACCTGAGGCCAGAGGCCAGAGGCCGGAGACCTGAGGCCAGAGGCTAGAGGCCGGAGACCTGAGGCCAGAGGCCAGAGGCGAGGCCGGAGCCCTGAGGCCAGAGGCCAGAGGCCGGAGACCTGAGGCCAGAGACCTGAGGCGAGGCCGGGGACCTGAGACCGGCGGCCGGACACCTCAGGCAAGTCCGGAGGCCTGAGCTGAGGTCTGAGGCGAGGCCGGAGGCCTGAAGCAAGGCCGGAGTCCTGAGACCTCAGGTGAGTCCGGAGAACTGAGGCAAGGCCGGAGACCTGAGACCTCAGGTGAGTCCGGAGAACTGAGGCAAGGCCGGAGACTTGAGACCTGAGGCGCAGCTCGAGGCCAGAGGCCAGAGGCCGGAGACCTGAGGCCAGAGGCCGGAGACCTGAGACCTGAGACCTGAGACCTGAGACCTGAGACCTGAGACCTGTGGCCGGAGACCTGAGACCTGAGATGAAGCTGGAGGCCTGAGACCGGAGACCGGAGACCGGAGGCCGGAGGCCTGAGGCCAGAGGCCAGAGGCCAGAGGCCAGAGACCTGAGGCCAGAGGCCAGAGGCCAGAGGCCGGAGGCCGGAGACCTGAGGCCAGAGGCCAGAGGCCAGAGGCTAGAGGCCGGAGACCTGAGGCCAGAGGCCAGAGGCCAGAGGCCGGAGGCCGGAGACCTGAGGCCAGAGGCTAGAGGCCGGAGACCTGAGGCCAGAGGCCAGAGGCGAGGCCGGAGCCCTGAGGCCAGAGGCCAGAGGCCGGAGACCTGAGGCCAGCAACCTGAGGCCTGAGGCGAGGCCGGAGGCCGGAGACATGAGGACAGAGGCCAGAGGCCAGAGGACGGAGACCTGAGGCAAGAGGCCGGAGACCTGAGGCCAGAGGCCAGAGGCTGGAGACCTGAGGTCAGAGGCCGGAGACCTGAGGCCAGTGGCCAGAGGCCAGAGGGTAGAGGCCGGAGACCTGAGGCCAGAGGCCAGAGGCCAGAGGCCGGAGGCCGGAGACCTGAGGTCAGAGGCTAGAGGCCGGAGACCTGAGTCCAGAGGCCAGAGGCGAGGCCGGAGCCCTGAGGCCAGAGGCGAGACCTGAGGCCAGAGGCCAGAGGCCAGAGACCTGAGGCCAGCAACCTGAGGCCTGAGGCGAGGCCGGAGGCCGGAGACCTGAGGACAGAGGCCAGAGGCCAGAGGACGGAGACCTGAGGCAAGAGGCCGGAGACCTGAGGCCAGAGGCCAGAGGCTGGAGACCTGAGGTCAGAGGCCGGCGACCTGAGGCTAGAGGCCAGAGGCCAGAGACCTGAGGCCAGAGGCCGGAGACCTGAGGCTGGAGGCCGGAGACCTGAGGCCGGAGGCCGGAGACCTGAGGCCAGAGGCCAGAGTCGAGGCCGGAGCCCTGAGGCCAGAGGCGAGACCTGAGGCCAGAGGCCAGAGGCCGGAGACCTGAGGCCGGAGCCCTGAGGCCAGAGGCGAGACCTGAGGCCAGAGACTGGAGACCTGAGGCCAGAGGCCAGAGGCCAGATGCCGGAGATCTGAAGCCAGAGGCCAGAGGCCGGAGACCTGAGGCGAGGCCGGAGACCGGAGGCCAGAGGCCAGAGGTTGGAGACCTGAGGCCAGAGGCTGGAGACCTGTGACCTGAGGCTGGAGACCTGAGGCTGGAGGCCAGAGACCTGTGGCCAGAGACCTGAGGCCAGAGGCCGGAGGCCGGAGACCTGAGGCCAGAGACGGGAGACCTGAGACCAGAGGCTGGAAACCTGAGGCCAGAGACTTGAGGCCGGAGATCTGAGGCGAGGCCGGCGGCCGGAGACCTGAGGCGAGGCTGGAGACCGGAGACTTGAGGCGAAGCTGGAGGCTGGAGGCTGGAGACTTGAGGCGAGGCCGGTGGCTGGAGACTTGCGGCAAGGCCGGAGACCTGAGGCCTGAGGTGAAGCTGGAGGCCGGAGACCTGAGACCTGAGACCTGTGAATTGAGACTTGAGACTTGAGAATTGAGACTTGAGACTTGAGACTTGAGACTTCAGACTTCAGACTTCAGAATTGAGACCTGAGACCTGAGACCTGAGACCTGAGACTTGAGACGTGAGACCTGAGGCCGGAGACCTGAGGCCAGAGGCCGGAGACCTGAGGCCAGAGGCCGGAGACCTGAGGCCAGAGGCCAGAGGCCGGAGATCTGAGGCCAGAGGCCGGAGACCTGAGGCCAGAGGCCGGAGACCTGAGGCCAGAGACCCGAGGCGAGGCCAGAAGCTGGAGGCCTGAGGCGAGGCTCGAGGCCGGAGACCTGAGGCGAGGCCGGAGACCTGAGACCTGTGGCCGGAGACCTGAGACCTGAGGTGAAGCTGGAGGCCAGAGGCCAGAGGTCAGAGACCGGAGACCGGAGTCCGGGGACCGGAGGCCGGAGGCCGGAGGCCGGAGACCGGAGGCCGGAGGTGAGTCCGGAGACCTGAGGGTAGAGGCCGGAGACCGGAGACCTGAGGCCGGAGGCTAGAGACCTGAGACCTGAGGCCGGAGACCTGAGACCTGAGACCTGAGACCTGAGATGAAGCTGGAGGCTTGAGACCGGAGACCGGAGACCGGAGGCCGGAGACCGGAGGCCGGAGGCCTGAGACCTGAGACCGGAGGCCGGAGACCGGAGACCGGAGACCGGAGACCGGAGACCGGAGACCAGAGGCCAGAGACCGGAGGCCGGAGACCGGAGGCCGGAGGCCTGAGACCTGAGACCGGAGGCCGGAGACCGGAGACCGGAGACCGGAGAACGGAGACCGGAGACCAGAGGCCAGAGGCCGGAGACCTGAGGCCAGAGGCCAGAGGCCGGAGACGTGAGGCCAGAGGCCAGAGGCGAGGCCGGAGCCCTGAGGCCAGAGGCGAGACCTGAGGCAAGAGGCCAGAGGCCGGAGACCTGAGGCCGGCAACCTGAGGCCTGAGGCGAGCCCAGAGGCCAGAGACCTGAGACCTGAGACCTGAGACCTGAGGCCGGAGACCTGAGGCCAGAGGCCGGAGCCCTGAGGCCAGAGGCCAGAGACCTGAGGCCAGAGGCCAGAGGCCAGAGGCCGGAGGCCGGAGACCTGAGGCCAGAGGCCAGAGGCCAGAGGCTAGAGGCCGGAGACCTGAGGCCAGAGTTCAGAGGCCGGAGACCTGAGGCCAGAGGCTAGAGGCCGGAGACCTGAGGCCAGAGGCCAGAGGCGAGGCCGGAGCCCTGGGGCCAGAGGCGAGACCTGAGGCCAGAGGCCAGAGGCCGGAGACCTGAGGCCGGAGACCTGAGGCGAGGCCGGGGACCTGAGACCGGCGGCCGGACACCTCAGGCAAGTCCGGAGGCCTGAGCTGAGGTCTGAGGCGAGGCCGGAGGCCTGAGGCAAGGCCGGAGTCCTGAGACCTCAGGTGAGTCCGGAGAACTGAGGCAAGGCCGGAGACCTGAGACCTCAGGTGAGTCCGGAGAACTGAGGCAAGGCCGGAGACTTGAGACCTGAGGCGCAGCTCGAGGCCAGAGGCCAGAGGCCGGAGACCTGAGGCCAGAGGCCGGAGACCTGAGACCTGAGACCTGAGACCTGAGACCTGAGACCTGAGACCTGTGGCCGGAGACCTGAGACCTGAGATGAAGCTGGAGGCCTGAGACCGGAGACCGGAGACCGGAGGCCGGAGGCCTGAGACCTGAGACCGGAGGCCGGAGACCGGAGACCTGAGGCCGGAGACCTGAGGCCAGAGGCCGGAGCCCTGAGGCCAGAGGCCAGAGGCCAGAGGCCAGAGACCTGAGGCCAGAGGCCAGAGGCCAGAGGCCGGAGGCCGGAGACCTGAGGCCAGAGGCCAGAGGCCAGAGGCTAGAGGCCGGAGACCTGAGGCCAGAGGCCAGAGGCCAGAGGCCGGAGGCCGGAGACCTGAGGTCAGAGGCTAGAGGCCGGAGACCTGAGGCCAGAGGCCAGAGGCGAGGCCGGAGCCCTGAGGCCAGAGGCGAGACCTGAGGCCAGAGGCCAGAGGCCGGAGACCTGAGGCCAGCAACCTGAGGCCTGAGGCGAGGCCGGAGGCCGGAGACCTGAGGACAGAGGCCAGAGGCCAGAGGACGGAGACCTGAGGCAAGAGGCCGGAGACCTGAGGTCAGAGGCCGGAGACCTGAGGCCAGTGGCCAGAGGCCAGAGGGTAGAGGCCGGAGACCTGAGGCCAGAGGCCAGAGGCCAGAGGCCGGAGGCCGGAGACCTGAGGTCAGAGGCTAGAGGCCGGAGACCTGAGTCCAGAGGCCAGAGGCGAGGCCGGAGCCCTGAGGCCAGAGGCGAGACCTGAGGCCAGAGGCCAGAGGCCAGAGACCTGAGGCCAGCAACCTGAGGCCTGAGGCGAGGCCGGAGGCCGGAGACCTGAGGACAGAGGCCAGAGGCCAGAGGACGGAGACCTGAGGCAAGAGGCCGCAGACCTGAGGCCAGAGGCCAGAGGCTGGAGACCTGAGGTCAGAGGCCGGCGACCTGAGGCTAGAGGCCAGAGGCCAGAGACCTGAGGCCAGAGGCCGGAGACCTGAGGCTGGAGGCCGGAGACCTGAGGCCGGAGGCCGGAGACCTGAGGCCAGAGGCCAGAGGCGAGGCCAGAGCCCTGAGGCCAGAGGCGAGACCTGAGGCCAGAGGCCAGAGGCCGGAGACCTGAGGCCGGAGCCCTGAGGCCAGAGGCGAGACCTGAGGCCAGAGACTGGAGACCTGAGGCCAGAGGCCAGAGACTGGAGACCTGAGGCCAGAGGCCAGAGGCCAGATGCCGGAGATCTGAAGCCAGAGGCCAGAGGCCGGAGACCTGAGGCGAGGCCGGAGACCGGAGGCCAGAGGCCAGAGGTTGGAGACCTGAGGCCAGAGGCTGGAGACCTGTGACCTGAGGCTGGAGACCTGAGGCTGGAGGCCAGAGACCTGTGGCCAGAGACCTGAGGCCAGAGGCCGGAGGCCGGAGACCTGAGGCCAGAGACGGGAGACCTGAGACCAGAGGCTGGAAACCTGAGGCCAGAGACTTGAGGCCGGAGATCTGAGGCGAGGCCGGCGGCCGGAGACCTGAGGCGAGGCTGGAGACCGGAGACTTGAGGCGAAGCTGGAGGCTGGAGGCTGGAGACTTGAGGCGAGGCCGGTGGCTGGAGACTTGCGGCAAGGCCGGAGACCTGAGGCCTGAGCTGAAGCTGGAGGCCGGAGACCTGAGACCTGAGACCTGTGAATTGAGACTTGAGACTTGAGAATTGAGACTTGAGACTTGAGACTTGAGACTTCAGACTTCAGACTTCAGACTTGAGACCTGAGACCTGAGACCTGAGACCTGAGACTTGAGACGTGAGACCTGAGGCCGGAGACCTGAGACCAGAGGCCGGAGACCTGAGGCCAGAGGCCGGAGACCTGAGGCCAGAGGCCAGAGGCCGGAGATCTGAGGCCAGAGGCCGGAGACCTGAGGCCAGAGGCCGGAGACCTGAGGCCAGAGACCCGAGGCGAGGCCAGAAGCTGGAGGCCTGAGGCGAGGCTCGAGGCCGGAGACCTGAGGCGAGGCCGGAGACCTGAGACCTGTGGCCGGAGACCTGAGACCTGAGGTGAAGCTGGAGGCCAGAGGCCAGAGGCCAGAGACCGGAGACCGGAGTCCGGGGACCGGAGGCCGGAGGCCGGAGGCCGGAGACCGGAGGCCGGAGGTGAGTCCGGAGACCTGAGGGTAGAGGCCGGAGACCGGAGACCTGAGGCCGGAGGCTAGAGACCTGAGACCTGAGGCCGGAGACCTGAGACCTGAGACCTGAGACCTGAGATGAAGCTGGAGGCTTGAGACCGAAGACCGGAGACCGGAGGCCGGAGACCGGAGGCCGGAGGCCTGAGACCTGAGACCGGAGGCCGGAGACCGGAGACCGGAGACCGGAGACCGGAGACCGGAGACCAGAGGCCAGAGACCGGAGGCCGGAGACCGGAGGCCGGAGGCCTGAGACCTGAGACCGGAGGCCGGAGACCGGAGACCGGAGACCGGAGACCGGAGACCGGAGACCAGAGGCCAGAGGCCGGAGACCTGAGGCCAGAGGCCAGAGGCCGGAGACGTGAGGCCAGAGGCCAGAGGCGAGGCCGGAGCCCTGAGGCCAGAGGCGAGACCTGAGGCCAGAGGCCAGAGGCCGGAGACCTGAGGCCGGCAACCTGAGGCCTGAGGCGAGCCCAGAGGCCAGAGACCTGAGACCTGAGACCTGAGGCCGGAGACCTGAGACCTGAGATGAAGGTGGAGGCCTGAGACCGGAGACCGGAGGCCTGAGACCCGAGACCGGAGGCCTGAGACCGGAGACCTGAGGCCGGAGACCTGAGGCCAGAGGCCGGAGCCCTGAGGCCAGAGGCCAGAGGCCAGAGGCCGGAGACCTGAGGCCAGAGGCCAGAGGGCAGAGGCTAGAGGCCGGAGACCTGAGGCCAGAGGCCAGAGGCGAGTCCGGAGCCCTGAGGCCAGAGGCGAGACCTGAGGCCAGAGGCCAGAGGCCAGAGACCTGAGGCCGGCAACCTGAGGCCTGAGGCGAGGCCAGAGACCTGAGACCTGAGACCTGAGACCGGAGGCCGGAGGCCGGAGACCGGAGGCCGGAGACCGGAGGCCGGAGACCTGAGGCCGGAGGCTAGAGGCCGGAGACCTGAGGCCAGAGGCCAGAGGCGAGGCCGGAGCCCTGAGGCCAGAGGCGAGACCTGAGGCCAGAGGCCAGAGGCCGGAGACCTGAGGCCAGAGACCTGAGGCGAGGCCGGGGACCTGAGACCGGCGGCCGGACACCTCAGGCAAGTCCGGAGGCCTGAGCTGAGGTCTGAGGCGAGGCCGGAGGCCTGAGGCAAGGCCGGAGTCCTGAGACCTCAGGTGAGTCCGGAGAACTGAGGCAAGGCCGGAGACCTGAGACCTCAGGTGAGTCCGGAGAACTGAGGCAAGGCCGGAGACTTGAGACCTGAGGCGCAGCTCGAGGCCAGAGGCCAGAGGCCGGAGACCTGAGGCCAGAGGCCGGAGACCTGAGACCTGAGACCTGAGACCTGAGACCTGAGACCTGAGACCTGTGGCCGGAGACCTGAGACCTGAGATGAAGCTGGAGGCCTGAGACCGGAGACCGGAGACCGGAGGCCGGAGGCCTGAGACCTGAGACCGGAGGCCGGAGACCGGAGACCTGAGGCCGGAGGCGAGGCCGGAGCCCTGAGGCCAGAGGCGAGACCTGAGGCCAGAGGCCAGAGGCCAGAGACCTGAGGCCAGCAACCTGAGGCCTGAGGCGAGGCCGGAGGCCGGAGACCTGAGGACAGAGGCCAGAGGCCAGAGGACGGAGACCTGAGGCAAGAGGCCGGAGACCTGAGGCCAGAGGCCAGAGGCTGGAGACCTGAGGTCAGAGGCCGGCGACCTGAGGCTAGAGGCCAGAGGCCAGAGACCTGAGGCCAGAGGCCGGAGACCTGAGGCTGGAGGCCGGAGACCTGAGGCCGGAGGCCGCAGACCTGAGGCCAGAGGCCAGAGGCGAGGCCGGAGCCCTGAGGCCAGAGGCGAGACCTGAGGCCAGAGGCCAGAGGCCGGAGACCTGAGGCCGGAGCCCTGAGGCCAGAGGCGAGACCTGAGGCCAGAGACTGGTGACCTGAGGCCAGAGGCCAGAGACTGGAGACCTGAGGCCAGAGGCCAGAGGCCAGATGCCGGAGATCTGAAGCCAGAGGCCAGAGGCCGGAGACCTGAGGCGAGGCCGGAGACCGGAGGCCAGAGGCCAGAGGTTGGAGACCTGAGGCCAGAGGCTGGAGACCTGTGACCTGAGGCTGGAGACCTGAGGCTGGAGGCCAGAGACCTGTGGCCAGAGACCTGAGGCCAGAGGCCGGAGGCCGGAGACCTGAGGCCAGAGACGGGAGACCTGAGACCAGAGGCTGGAAACCTGAGGCCAGAGACTTGAGGCCGGAGATCTGAGGCGAGGCCGGCGGCCGGAGACCTGAGGCGAGGCTGGAGACCGGAGACTTGAGGCGAAGCTGGAGGCTGGAGGCTGGAGACTTGAGGCGAGGCCGGTGGCTGGAGACTTGCGGCAAGGCCGGAGACCTGAGGCCTGAGGCGAATCTGGAGGCCGGAGACCTGAGACCTGAGACCTGAGAATTGAGACTTGAGACTTGAGAATTGAGACTTGAGACTTGAGACTTGAGACTTCAGACTTCAGACTTCAGACTTCAGACTTGAGACCTGAGACCTGAGACCTGAGACCTGAGACTTGAGACGTGAGACCTGAGGCCGGAGACCTGAGGCCAGAGGCCGGAGACCTGAGGCCAGAGGCCAGAGGCCGGAGATCTGAGGCCAGAGGCCGGAGACCTGAGGCCAGAGGCCGGAGACCTGAGGCCAGAGGCCAGAGGCTGGAGACCTGAGGCCAGAGGACAGAGGCTGGAGACCTAAGGCCAGAGGCCAGAGGCCAGAGACCAGAGACCTGAGGCCAGAGGCTGGAAACCTGAGACCAGAGGCTGGAAACCTGAGGCCAGAGACTTGAGGCCGGAGGCCAGAGACTTGAGGCCAGAGACCCGAGGCGAGGCCAGAAGCTGGAGGCCTGAGGCCGGAGGCCTGAGGCGAGGCTCGAGGCCGGAGACCTGAGGCGAGGCCGGAGACCTGAGACCTGTGGCCGGAGACCTGTGGCCGGAGACCTGAGACCTGAGGTGAAGCTGGAGGCCAGAGGCCAGAGGCCAGAGACCGGAGACCGGAGTCCGGGGACCGGAGGCCGGAGGCCGGAGACCGGAGGCCGGAGGTGAGGCCGGAGACCTGAGGGTAGAGGCCGGAGACCGGAGACCTGAGGCCGGAGGCTAGAGACCTGAGACCTGAGACCTGAGACCTGAGATGAAGCTGGAGGCTTGAGACCGGAGACCGGAGACCGGAGGCCGGAGACCGGAGGCCGGAGGCCTGAGACCTGAGACCGGAGGCCGGAGACCGGAGACCGGAGACCAGAGACCAGAGGCCAGAGGCCGGAGACCTGAGGCCAGAGGCCAGAGGCCGGAGACGTGAGGCCAGAGGCCAGAGGCGAGGCCGGAGCCCTGAGGCCAGAGGCGAGACCTGAGGCCAGAGGCCAGAGGCCGGAGACCTGAGGCCGGCAACCTGAGGCCTGAGGCGAGCCCAGAGGCCAGAGACCTGAGACCTGAGACCTGAGACCTGTGGCCAGAGATCTGAGACCTGAGATGAAGCTGGAGGCCTGAGACCAGAGACCGGAGGCCTGAGACCCGAGACCGGAGGCCTGAGACCGGAGACCTGAGGCCGGAGACCTGAGGCCAGAGGCCGGAGCCCTGAGGCCAGAGGCCGGAGCCCTGAGGCCAGAGGCCAGAGGCCAGAGGCCGGAGACCTGAGGCCAGAGGCCAGAGGCCAGAGTCTAGAGGCCGGAGACCTGAGGCCAGAGGCCAGAGGCGAGTCCGGAGCCCTGAGGCCAGAGGCGAGACCTGAGGCCCGAGGCCAGAGGCCGGAGACCGGAGGCCGGAGACCGGAGGCCGGAGGTGAGGCCGGAGACCTAAGGGTAGATGCCGGAGACCCTAGACCTGAGGCCGGAGGCTAGAGACCTGAGACCTGAGGCCGGAGACCTGAGACCTGAGACCTGAGACCTGAGACCTGAGACCTGAGATGAAGCTGGAGGCCTGAGACCGGAGACCGGAGACCGGAGGCCGGAGACCGGAGGCCGGAGGCCTGAGACCTGAGACCGGAGGCCGGAGACCGGAGACCGGAGACCGGAGACCGGAGACCAGAGGCCAGAGGCCAGAGGCGAGGCCAGAGCCCTGAGGCCAGAGGCGAGACCTGAGGCCAGAGGTCAGAGGCTGGAGACCTGAGGCCGGCAACCTGAGGCCTGAGGCGAGGCCAGAGGCCAGAGACCTGAGACCTGAGACCTGAGACCTGAGGCCAGAGCCGGAGACCTGAGGCCAGAGGCCAGAGGCCGGAGATCTGAGGCCAGAGGCCGGAGACGTGAGGCCAGAGGCCGGAGACCTGAGGCCAGAGGCCAGAGGCTGGAGACCTGAGGCCAGAGGCCGGAGGCTGGAGACCTAAGGCCAGAGGTCAGAGGCCAGAGACCTGAGGCCAGAGGCTGGAAACCTGAGACCAGAGGCTGGAAACCTGAGGCCAGAGACTTGAGGCCGGAGGCCAGAGACTTGAGGCCAGAGACCCGAGGCGAGGCCAGAAGCTGGAGGCCTGAGGCCGGAGGCCTGAGGCGAGGCTCGAGGCCGGAGACCTGAGGCGAGGCCAGAGACCGGAGGCCAGAGGCTGGAGACCTGAGGCCAGAGGCTGGAGACCTGTGACCTGAGGCCGGAGACCTGAGGCCGGAGGCCAGAGACCTGAGGCCAGAGGCCGGAGACCTGAGGCCAGAGGCCAGAGGACGGAGACCTGAGGCCGGAGCCCTGAGGCGAGGCCAGAGGCCAGAGACCTGAGACCTGAGACCTGAGACCTGAGGCCGGCAACCTGAGGCCTGAGGCGAGGCCAGAAGCCAGAGACCTGAGACCTGTGGCCGGAGACCTGTGGCCGGAGACCTGAGACCTGAGGTGAAGCTGGAGGCCAGAGGCCAGAGGCCAGAGACCGGAGACCGGAGTCCGGGGACCGGAGGCCGGAGGCCGGAGACCGGAGGCCGGAGGTGAGGCCGGAGACCTGAGGGTAGAGGCCGGAGACCGGAGACCTGAGGCCGGAGGCTAGGGACCTGAGAACTGAGGCCGGAGACCTGAGACCTGAGACCTGAGACCTGAGATGAAGCTGGAGGCTTGAGACCGGAGACCGGAGACCGGAGGCCGGAGACCGGAGGCCGGAGGCCTGAGACCTGAGACCGGAGGCCGGAGACCGGAGACCGGAGACCGGAGACCGGAGACCGGAGACCGGAGACCAGAGGCCAGAGACCGGAGGCCGGAGACCGGAGGCCGGAGGCCTGAGACCTGAGACCGGAGGCCGGAGACCGGAGACCGGAGACCGGAGACCGGAGACCGGAGACCAGAGGCCAGAGGCCGGAGACCTGAGGCCAGAGGCCAGAGGCCGGAGACGTGAGGCCAGAGGCCAGAGGCGAGGCCGGAGCCCTGAGGCCAGAGGCGAGACCTGAGGCCAGAGGCCAGAGGCCGGAGACCTGAGGCCGGCAACCTGAGGCCTGAGGCGAGCCCAGAGGCCAGAGACCTGAGACCTGAGACCTGAGACCTGTGGCCGGAGACCTGAGACCTGAGATGAAGCTGGAGGCCTGAGACCGGAGACCGGAGGCCTGAGACCTGAGACCGGAGGCCTGAGACCGGCGACCTGAGGCCGGAGACCTGAGGCCAGAGGCCGGAGCCCTGAGGCCAGAGGCCAGAGGCCGGAGACCTGAGGCCAGAGGCCAGAGGCCAGAGGCTGGAGGCCGGAGACCTGAGGCCAGAGGCCAGAGGCGAGTCCGGAGCCCTGAGGCCAGAGGCGAGACCTGAGGCCAGAGGCCAGAGGCCAGAGACCTGAGGCCGGCAACCTGAGGCCTGAGGCGAGGCCAGAGACCTGAGACCTGAGACCTGAGACCTGAGACCTGTGGCCGGAGACCTGAGACCTGAGACCTGAGATGAAGCTGGAGGCCTGAGACCGGAGACCTGAGGCCGGAGACCTGAGGCCAGAGGCCGGAGCCCTGAGGGCAGAGGCCAGAGGCCAGAGGCCAGAGGCCAGAGACCTAAGGCCAGAGGCCAGAGGCCAGAGGCCGGAGGCCGGAGACCTGAGGCCAGAGGCCAGAGGCCAGAGGCTAGAGGCCGGAGACCTGAGGCCAGAGGCCAGAGGCCAGAGGCCGGAGGCCGGAGACCTGATGCCAGAGGCTAGAGGCCGGAGACCTGAGGCCAGAGGCCAGAGGCGAGGCCGGAGCCCTGAGGCCAGAGGCGAGACCTGAGGCCAGAGGCCAGAGGCCGGAGACCTGAGGCCAGAGACCTGAGGCGAGGCCGGGGACCTGAGACCGGTGGCCGGACACCTCAGGCAAGTCCGGAGGCCTGAGCTGAGGTCTGAGGCGAGGCCGGAGGCCTGAGGCAAGGCCGGAGTCCTGAGACCTCAGGTGAGTCCGGAGAACTGAGGCAAGGCCGGAGACCTGAGACCTCAGGTGAGTCCGGAGAACTGAGGCAAGGCCGGAGACTTGAGACCTGAGGCGCAGCTCGAGGCCAGAGGCCAGAGGCCGGAGACCTGAGGCCAGAGGCCGGAGACCTGAGACCTGAGACCTGAGACTTGAAGCCAGAGGCCAGAGGCGAGGCCGGAGCCCTGAGGCCAGAGGCGAGACCTGAGGCCAGAGGCCAGAGGCCGGAGACCTGAGGCGAGCAACCTGAGGCCTGAGGCGAGGCCGGAGGCCGGAGACCTGAGGACAGAGGCCAGAGGCCAGAGGACGGAGACCTGAGGCAAGAGGCCGGAGACCTGAGGCCAGAGGCCAGAGGCTGGAGACCTGAGGTCAGAGGCCGGCGACCTGAGGCTAGAGGCCGGAGGCCGGAGACCTGAGGCCGGAGGCCGGAGACCTGAGGCCAGAGGCCAGAGGCGAGGCCGGAGCCCTGAGGCCAGAGGCGAGACCTGAGGCCAGAGGCCAGAGGCCGGAGACCTGAGGCCGGAGCCCTGAGGCCAGAGGCGAGACCTGAGGCCAGAGCCTGGAGACCTGAGGCCAGAGGCCAGAGACTGGAGACCTGAGGCCAGAGGCCAGAGGCCAGATGCCGGAGATCTGAAGCCAGAGGCCAGAGGCCGGAGACCTGAGGCGAGGCCGGAGACCGGAGGCCAGAGGCCAGAGGCTGGAGACCTGAGGCCAGAGGCTGGAGACCTGTGACCTGAGGCCGGAGACCTGAGGCTGGAGGCCAGAGACCTGTGGCCAGAGACCTGAGGCCAGAGGCCGGAGGCCGGAGACCTGAGGCCAGAGACTGGAGACCTGAGACCAGAGGCTGGAAACCTGAGGCCAGAGACTTGAGGCCGGAGACCTGAGGCGAGGCCGGAGGCCCGAGGCCAGAAGCTGGAGGCCTGAGGCGAGGCCAGAGGCTGGAGGCCTGAGACCTGAGGCCGGATGCTGGAGACCTGAGGCCAGAGACCTGAGGCGAGGCCGGGGACCTGAGACCGGCGGCCGGACACCTCAGGCAAGTCCGGAGGCCTGAGCCGAGGTCTGAGGCGAGGCCGGAGGCCTGAGGCAAGGCCGTAGTCCTGAGACCTCAGGTGAGTCCGGAGAACTGAGGCAAGGCCGGAGACCTGAGGCCAGAGACCTGAGACGGCCAGAGGCCGGAGACCTGAGGCCAGAGGCCAGAAGCCGGAGGCCTGAGGTGAGGCCGGAGACCTGAGGCGAGGCCGGAGATCTGAGGCGAGGCCGGCGGCCGGAGACCTGAGGTGAGGCTGGAGACCAGAGACTTGAGGTGAAGCTGGAGGCTGGAGGCTGGAGACTTGAGGCGAGGCCGGAGACCTGAGACCGGCGGCCGGACACCTCAGGCGAGTCCGGAGGCCTGAGCCGAGGTCTGAGGCGAGGCCGGAGGCCTGAGGCAAGGCCGGAGTCCTGAGACCTCAGGTGAGTCCGGAGAACTGAGGCAAGGCCGGAGACCTGAGACCTCAGGTGAGTCCGGAGAACTGAGGCAAGGCCGGAGACTTGAGACCTGAGGCGCAGCTCGAGGCCAGAGGCCAGAGGCCGGAGACCTGAGGCCAGAGGCCGGAGACCTGAGGCCAGAGACCTGAGACGGCCAGAGGCCGGAGACCTGAGGCCAGAGGCCAGAAGCCGGAGGCCTGAGGTGAGGCCGGAGACCTGAGGCGAGGCCGGAGATCTGAGGCGAGGCCGGCGGCCGGAGACCTGAGGTGAGGCTGGAGACCAGAGACTTGAGGCGAAGCTGGAGGCTGGAGGCTGGAGACTTGAGGCGAGGCCGGAGACCTGAGACCTGAGGCCTGAGAATTGAGACTTGAGACTTGAGACTTGAGACTTGAGACTTGAGACTTCAGACTTCAGACTTCAGACTTGAGACCTGAGACCTGAGACCTGAGACCTGAGACTTGAGACCTGAGGCCAGAGGCCGGAGACCTGAGGCCAGAGGCCAGAGGCCGGAGATCTGAGGCCAGAGGCCGGAGACCTGAGGCCAGAGGCCGGAGACCTGAGGCCAGAGGCCAGAGGCTGGAGACCTGAGGCCAGAGGCCAGAGGCTGGAGACCTAAGGCCAGAGGCCAGAGGCCAGAGACCTGAGGCCAGAGGCTGGAAACCTGAGACCAGAGGCTGGAAACCTGAGGCCAGAGACTTGAGGCCGGAGGCCAGAGACTTGAGGCCAGAGACCCGAGGCGAGGCCAGAAGCTGGAGGCCTGAGGCGAGGCTCGAGGCCGGAGACCTGAGGCGAGGCCGGAGACCTGAGGCGAGGCCGGAGACCGGAGGCCAGAGGCCAGAGGCTGGAGACCTGAGGCCAGAGGCTGGAGACCTGTGACCTGAGGCCGGAGACCTGAGGCCGGAGGCCAGAGACCTGAGGCCAGAGGCCAGAGACCTGAGACCTGAGAACTGAGACCTGAGACCTGAGACCGGAGGCCGGAGCCCTGAGGCCAGAGGCGAGACCTGAGGCCAGAGGCCAGAGGCCAGAGGCCGGAGACCTGAGGCCGGCAACCTGAGGCCTGAGGCGAGGCCAGAGGCCAGAGACCTGAGACCTGCGACCTGAGACCTGAGACCTGAGACCTGTGGCCGGAGACCTGTGGCCGGAGACCTGAGACCTGATGTGAAGCTGGAGGCCAGAGGCCAGAGGTCAGAGGCCAGAGACCGGAGGCCGGAGACCGGAGACCGGAGGCCGGAGGTGAGGCCGGAGACCTGAGGGTAGAGGCCGGAGACCGGAGACCTGAGGCCGGAGGCTAGAGACCTGAGACCTGAGGTGAAGCTGGAGGCCAGAGGCCAGAGGCCAGAGACCGGAGACCGGAGACCGGGGACCGGAGGCCAGAGGCCGGAGACCGGAGGCCGGAGACCGGAGGTCGGAGGTGAGGCCGGAGACCTGAGGGTAGAGGCCGGAGACCGGAGACCTGAGGCCGGAGGCTAGAGACCTGAGACCTGAGGCCGGAGACCTGAGACCTGAGACCTGAGATGATGCTGGAGACCTGAGACCGGAGGCCGGAGGCTAGAGACCTGAGACCTGAGGCCGGAGACCTGAGACCTGAGACCTGAGACCTGAGACCTGAGACCTGAGACCCGAGACCTGAGATGAAGCTGGAGGCCTGAGACCGGAGACCGGAGACCGGAGGCCGGAGACCGGAGACCGGAGACTGGAGACCTGAGGTCAGAGGCCAGAGGCCAGAGGCCAGAGGCCGGAGACCTGAGGCCGGCAACCTGAGGCCTGAGGCGAGGCCAGAGGCCAGAGACCTGAGACCTGAGACCTGAGACCTGAGACCTGTGGCCGGAGACCTGAGACCTGAGATGACGCTGGAGGCCTGAGACCGGAGACCGGAGGCCAGAGGCCTGAGACCTGCGACCGGAGGCCGGAGACTGGAGACCTGAGGCCGGAGACCTGAGGCCAGAGGCCAGAGCCCTGAGGCCAGAGGCCAGAGACCTGAGGCCAGAGGCCAGAGACAAGAGGCCAGAGGCCGGAGATCTGAGGCCAGAGGCCAGAGGCCAGAGGCCGGAGACCTGAGGCCAGAGGCCAGAGGCGAGGCCGGAGCCCTGAGGCCAGAGGCGAGACCTGAGACCTGAGGTGAAGCTGGAGGCCAGAGGCCAGAGGCCGGAGACCTGAGACCTGAGACCTGAGACCTGAGATGAAGCTGGAGGCTTGAGACCGGAGGCCGGCAACCTGAGGCCTGAGGCGAGGCCTGAGGCCAGAGACCTGAGACCTGAGACCTGTGGCCGGAGACCTGTGGCCGGACACCTGAGACCTGAGGTGAAGCTGGAGGCCAGAGGCCAGAGGCCAGAGACCGGAGACCGGAGTCCGGGGACCGGAGGCCGGAGGCCGGAGACCGGAGGCCGGAGGTGAGGCCGGAGACCTGAGGGTAGAGGCCGGAGACCGGAGACCTGAGGCCGGAGGCTAGAGACCTGAGACCTGAGGCCGGAGACCTGAGACCTGAGACCTGAGACCTGAGATGAAGCTGGAGGCTTGAGACCGGAGACCGGAGACAGGAGGCCGGAGACTGGAGGCCGGAGGCCTGAGACCTGAGACCGGAGGCCGGAGACCGGAGACCGGAGACCGGAGACCAGAGGCCAGAGGCCGGAGACCTGAGGCCAGAGGCCAGAGGCCGGAGACGTGAGGCCAGAGGCCAGAGGCGAGGCCGGAGCCCTGAGGCCAGAGGCGAGACCTGAGGCCAGAGGCCAGAGGCCGGAGACCTGAGGCCAGCAACCTGAGGCCTGAGGCGAGCCCAGAGGCCAGAGACCTGAGACCTGAGCCCTGAGACTTGTGGCCGGAGACCTGAGACCTGAGATGAAGCTGGAGGCCTGAGACCGGAGACCGGAGGCCTGAGACCCGAGACCGGAGGCCTGAGACCGGAGACCTGAGCCCGGAGACCTGAGGCCAGAGGCTGGAGCCCTGAGGCCAGAGGCCAGAGGCCGGAGACCTGAGGCCAGAGGCCAGAGGCCAGAGGCTAGAGGCCGGCGACCTGAGGCCTGAGGCGAGGCCAGTGGCCAGAGACCTGAGACCTGAGACCTGAGACCTGAGGCCGGAGCCCTGAGTCCAGAGGCCGGAGCCCTGAGGCCAGAGGCCAGAGCCCTGAGGCCAGAGGCGAGACCTGAGGCCAGAGGCCAGAGGCCGGAGACCTGAGGCCGGCAACCTGAGGCCTGAGGCAAGGCCAGAGGCCAGAGACCTGAGACCCGAGACCTGAGACCTGAGACCTGAGACCAGTGGCCGGAGACCTGAGACCTGAGGTGAAGCTGGAGGCCAGAGGTCAGAGGCCAGAGACCGGAGACCGGAGTCCGGGGACCGGAGGCCGGAGGCCGGAGACCGGAGGCCGGAGGTGAGGCCGGAGACCTGAGGGTAGAGGCCGGAGACCGGAGACCTGAGGCCGGAGGCTAGAGACCTGAGACCTGAGGCCGGAGACCTGAGACCTGAGACCTGAGACCTGAGATGAAGCTGGAGGCTTGAGACCGGAGACCGGAGACCGGAGGCCGGAGACTGGAGGCCGGAGGCCTGAGACCTGAGACCGGAGGCCGGAGACCGGAGACCGGAGACCGGAGACCGGAGACCAGAGGCCAGAGGCCGGAGACCTGAGGCCAGAGGCCAGAGGCCGGAGACGTGAGGCCAGAGGCCAGAGGCGAGGCCGGAGCCCTGAGGCCAGAGGCGAGACCTGAGGCCAGAGGCCAGAGGCCGGAGACCTGAGGCCGGCAACCTGAGGCCTGAGGCGAGCCCAGAGGCCAGAGACCTGAGACCTGAGACCTGAGACTTGTGGCCGGAGACCTGAGACCTGAGATGAAGCTGGAGGCCTGAGACCGGAGACCGGAGGCCTGAGACCCGAGACCGGAGGCCTGAGACCGGAGACCTGAGGCCGGAGACCTGAGGCCAGAGGCCGGAGCCCTGAGGCCAGAGGCCAGAGGCCGGAGACCTGAGGCCAGAGGCCAGAGGCCAGAGGCTAGAGGCCGGCGACCTGAGGCCTGAGGCGAGGCCAGTGGCCAGAGACCTGAGACCTGAGACCTGAGACCTGAGGCCGGAGCCCTGAGTCCAGAGGCCGGAGCCCTGAGGCCAGAGGCCGGAGCCCTGAGGCCAGAGGCGAGACCTGAGGCCAGAGGCCAGAGGCCGGAGACCTGAGGCCGGCAACCTGAGGCCTGAGGCAAGGCCAGAGGCCAGAGACCTGAGACCCGAGACCTGAGACCTGAGACCTGAGACCAGTGGCCGGAGACCTGAGACCTGAGGTGAAGCTGGAGGCCAGAGGCCAGAGGCCAGAGACCGGAGACCGGAGTCCGGGGACCGGAGGCCGGAGGCCGGAGACCGGAGGCCGGAGGTGAGGCCGGAGACCTGAGGGTAGAGGCCGGAGACCGGAGACCTGAGGCCGGAGGCTAGAGACCTGAGACCTGAGGCCGGAGACCTGAGACCTGAGACCTGAGACCTGAGATGAAGCTGGAGGCTTGAGACCGGAGACCGGAGACCGGAGGCCGGAGACTGGAGGCCGGAGGCCTGAGACCTGAGACCGGAGGCCGGAGACCGGAGACCGGAGACCGGAGACCAGAGGCCAGAGGCCGGAGACCTGAGGCCAGAGACCAGAGGCCGGAGACGTGAGGCCAGAGGCCAGAGGCGAGGCCGGAGCCCTGAGGCCAGAGGCGAGACCTGAGGCCAGAGGCCAGAGGCCGGAGACCTGAGGCCGGCAACCTGAGGCCTGAGGCGAGCCCAGAGGCCAGAGACCTGAGACCTGAGACCTGAGACTTGTGGCCGGAGACCTGAGACCTGAGATGAAGCTGGAGGCCTGAGACCGGAGACCGGAGGCCTGAGACCTGAGACCGGAGGCCTGAGACCGGAGACCTGAGGCCGGAGACCTGAGGCCAGAGGCCGGAGCCCTGAGGCCAGAGGCCAGAGGCCGGAGACCTGAGGCCAGAGGCTAGAGGCCGGCGACCTGAGGCCTGAGGCGAGGCCAGTGGCCAGAGACCTGAGACCTGAGACCTGAGACCTGAGGCCGGAGCCCTGAGTCCAGAGGCCGGAGCCCTGAGGCCAGAGGCCGGAGCCCTGAGGCCAGAGGCGAGACCTGAGGCCAGAGGCCAGAGGCCGGAGACCTGAGGCCGGCAACCTGAGGCCTGAGGCAAGGCCAGAGGCCAGAGACCTGAGACCCGAGACCTGAGACCTGAGACCTGAGACCTGTGGCCGGAGACCTGAGACCTGAGGTGAAGCTGGAGGCCAGAGGCCAGAGGCCAGAGACCGGAGACCGGAGACCGGAGACCGGAGGCCGGAGACAGGAGGCCGGAGACCGGAGGCCGGAGGCTGGTGGCGAGACGGGAGACCTGAGGCCTGAGACCTGAGGACGGCGACCTGAGGCCTGAGGCGAGGCCAGAGGCCAGAGACCTGAGACCTGAGACCGGAGGCCGGAGCCCTGAGGCCAGAGGCGAGACCTGAGGCCAGAGGCCAGAGGCCAGAGGCCAGAGGCCGGAGACCTGAGGCCGGCAACCTGAGGCCTGAGGCGAGGCTAGAGGCCAGAGACCTGAGACCTGAGACCTGAGACCTGAGACCTGTGGCCGGAGACCTGTGGCCGGAGACCTGAGACCTGAGACCTGAGACCTGAGGCCGGCAACCTGAGCCCTGAGGCGAGGCCAGAGGCCAGAGACCTGAGACCTGCGACCTGAGACCTGAGACCTGTGGCCGGAGACCTGTGGCCGGAGACCTGAGACCTGAGGTGAAGCTGGAGGCCAGAGGCCAGAGGCCAGAGACCGGAGACCGGAGACCGGGGACTGGAGGCCAGAGGCCGGAGACCGGAGGCCGGAGACCGGAGGCCGGAGGTGAGGCCGGAGACCTGAGGGTAGAGGCCGGAGACCGGATACCTGAGGCCGGAGGCTAGAGACCTGAGACCTGAGACCTGAGGCCGGAGACCTGAGACCTGAGACCTGAGACCTGAGATGAAGCTGGAGGCCTGAGACCGGAGACCGGAGACCGGAGACCGGAGGCCGGAGACCGGAGGCCGGAGGCCTGAGACCTGAGACCGGAGGCCGGAGACCGGAGACCGGAGACCGGAGACCGGAGACCGGAGACCAGAGGCCAGAGGCCGGAGACCTGAGGCCAGAGGCCAGAGGCCGGAGACCTGAGGCCAGAGGCCAGAGGCGAGGCCGGAGCCCTGAGGCCAGAGGCGAGACCTGAGGCCAGAGGCCAGAGGCCGGAGACCTGAGGCCGGCAACCTGAGGCCTGAGGCGAGGCCAGAGGCCAGAGACCTGAGACCTGAGACCTGAGACCTGTGGCCGGAGACCTGAGACATAAGATGAAGCTGGAGGCCTGAGACCGGAGACCGGAGACCGGAGGCCGGAGGCCTGAGACCTGAGACCGGAGGCCAGAGACCGGAGACCTTAGGCCGGAGACCTGAGGCCAGAGGCCGGAGACCTGAGGCCAGCAACCTGAGGCCTGAGGCGAGGCCGGAGGCCGGAGACCTGATGACAGAGGCCAGAGGCCAGAGGACGGAGACCTGAGGCAAGAGGCCGGAGACCTGAGGCTAAAGGCCAGAGGCCGGAGACCTGAGGCCGTAGGCCGGAGACCTGAGGCCGTAGGCCGGAGACCTGAGGCCAGAGGCCAGAGGCGAGGCCGGAGCCCTGAGGCCAGAGGCGAGACCTGAGGCCAGAGGCCAGAGGCCGGAGACCTGAGGCCGGAGCCCTGAGGCCAGAGGCGAGACCTGAGGCCAGAGACTGGAGACCTGAGGCCAGAGGCCAGAGGCCAGATGCCGGAGATTTGAAGCCAGAGGCCAGAGGCCGGAGACCTGAGGCGAGGCCGGAGACCGGAGGCCAGAGGCCAGAGGCTGGAGACCTGAGACCTGAGACCTGAGACCTGAGACCTGAGACCTGAGACCCGAGACCTGAGATGAAGCTGGAGGCCTGAGACCGGAGACCGGAGACCGGAGGCCGGAGACCGGAGACCGGAGACTGGAGACCTGAGGTCAGAGGCCAGAGGCCGGAGACCTGAGGCCGGCAACCTGAGGCCTGAGGCGAGGCCAGAGGCCAGAGACCTGAGACCTGAGACCTGAGACCTGAGACCTGTGGCCGGAGACCTGAGACCTGAGATGACGCTGGAGGCCTGAGACCGGAGACCGGAGGCCAGAGGCCTGAGACCTGCGACCGGAGGCCGGAGACTGGAGACCTGAGGCCGGAGACCTGAGGCCAGAGGCCAGAGCCCTGAGGCCAGAGGCCAGAGGCCGGAGACCTGAGGCCAGAGGCCAGAGACAAGAGGCCAGAGGCCGGAGATCTGAGGCCAGAGGCCAGAGGCCAGAGGCCGGAGACCTGAGGCCAGAGGCCAGAGGCGAGGCCGGAGCCCTGAGGCCAGAGGCGAGTCCAGAGCCCTGAGGCCAGAGGCGAGACCGGAGCCCTGAGGCCAGAGGCGAGACCTGAGGCCAGAGGCCAGAGGCCGGAGACCTGAGGCCAGAGGCCAGAGGCCAGAGGCCGGAGACCTGAGGACAGAGGCCAGAGGCGAGGCCGGAGCCCTGAGGCCAGAGGCGAGACCTGAGACCTGAGGTGAAGCTGGAGGCCAGAGGCCAGAGGCCGGAGACCTGAGACCTGAGACCTGAGACCTGAGATGAAGCTGGAGGCTTGAGACCGGAGGCCGGCAACCTGAGGCCTGAGGCGAGGCCTGAGGCCAGAGACCTGAGACCTGAGACCTGTGGCCGGAGACCTGTGGCCGGACACCTGAGACCTGAGGTGAAGCTGGAGGCCAGAGGCCAGAGGCCAGAGACCGGAGACCGGAGTCCGGGGACCGGAGGCCGGAGGCCGGAGACCGGAGGCCGGAGGTGAGGCCGGAGACCTGAGGGTAGAGGCCGGAGACCGGAGACCTGAGGCCGGAGGCTAGAGACCTGAGACCTGAGGCCGGAGACCTGAGACCTGAGACCTGAGACCTGAGATGAAGCTGGAGGCTTGAGACCGGAGACCGGAGACAGGAGGCCGGAGACTGGAGGCCGGAGGCCTGAGACCTGAGACCGGAGGCCGGAGACCGGAGACCGGAGACCGGAGACCAGAGGCCAGAGGCCGGAGACCTGAGGCCAGAGGCCAGAGGCCGGAGACGTGAGGCCAGAGGCCAGAGGCGAGGCCGGAGCCCTGAGGCCAGAGGCGAGACCTGAGGCCAGAGGCCAGAGGCCGGAGACCTGAGGCCGGCAACCTGAGGCCTGAGGCGAGCCCAGAGGCCAGAGACCTGAGACCTGAGACCTGAGACTTGTGGCCGGAGACCTGAGACCTGAGATGAAGCTGGAGGCCTGAGACCGGAGACCGGAGGCCTGAGACCCGAGACCGGAGGCCTGAGACCGGAGACCTGAGGCCGGAGACCTGAGGCCAGAGGCCGGAGCCCTGAGGCCAGAGGCCAGAGGCCGGAGACCTGAGGCCAGAGGCCAGAGGCCAGAGGCTAGAGGCCGGCGACCTGAGGCCTGAGGCGAGGCCAGAGGCCAGAGACCTGAGACCCGAGACCTGAGACCTGAGACCTGAGACCAGTGGCCGGAGACCTGAGACCTGAGGTGAAGCTGGAGGCCAGAGGCCAGAGGCCAGAGACCGGAGACCGGAGTCCGGGGACCGGAGGCCGGAGGCCGGAGACCGGAGGCCGGAGGTGAGGCCGGAGACCTGAGGGTAGAGGCCGGAGACCGGAGACCTGAGGCCGGAGGCTAGAGACCTGAGACCTGAGGCCGGAGACCTGAGACCTGAGACCTGAGACCTGAGATGAAGCTGGAGGCTTGAGACCTGAGACCTGAGGCCGGAGCCCTGAGTCCAGAGGCCGGAGCCCTGAGGCCAGAGGCCGGAGCCCTGAGGCCAGAGGCGAGACCTGAGGCCAGAGGCCAGAGGCCGGAGACCTGAGGCCGGCAACCTGAGGCCTGAGGCAAGGCCAGTGGCCAGAGACCTGAGACCTGAGACCTGAGACCTGAGGCCGGAGCCCTGAGTCCAGAGGCCGGAGCCCTGAGGCCAGAGGCCAGAGCCCTGAGGCCAGAGGCGAGACCTGAGGCCAGAGGCCAGAGGCCGGAGACCTGAGGCCGGCAACCTGAGGCCTGAGGCAAGGCCAGAGGCCAGAGACCTGAGACCCGAGACCTGAGACCTGAGACCAGTGGCCGGAGACCTGAGACCTGAGGTGAAGCTGGAGGCCAGAGGCCAGAGGCCAGAGACCGGAGACCGGAGACCGGAGGCCGGAGACAGGAGGCCGGAGACCGGAGGCCGGAGGCTGGTGGCGAGACGGGAGACCTGAGGCCTGAGACCTGAGGACGGCGACCTGAGGCCTGAGGCGAGGCCAGAGGCCAGAGACCTGAGACCTGAGACCGGAGGCCGGAGCCCTGAGGCCAGAGGCGAGACCTGAGGCCAGAGGCCAGAGGCCAGAGGCCGGAGACCTGAGGCCGGCAACCTGAGGCCTGAGGCGAGGCTAGAGGCCAGAGACCTGAGACCTGAGACCTGAGACCTGAGACCTGTGGCTGGAGACCTGTGGCCGGAGACCTGAGACCTGAGACCTGAGACCTGAGGCCGGCAACCTGAGCCCTGAGGCGAGGCCAGAGGCCAGAGACCTGAGACCTGCGACCTGAGACCTGAGACCTGTGGCCGGAGACCTGTGGCCGGAGACCTGAGACCTGAGGTGAAGCTGGAGGCCAGAGGCCAGAGGCCAGAGACCGGAGACCGGAGACCGGGGACCGGAGGCCAGAGGCCGGAGACCGGAGGCCGGAGGTGAGGCCGGAGACCTGAGGGTAGAGGCCGGAGACCGGATACCTGAGGCCGGAGGCTAGAGACCTGAGACCTGAGACCTGAGGCCGGAGACCTGAGACCTGAGACCTGAGACCTGAGATGAAGCTGGAGGCCTGAGACCGGAGACCGGAGACCGGAGACCAGAGGCCGGAGACCGGAGGCCGGAGGCTTGAGACCTGAGACCGGAGGCCGGAGACCGGAGACCGGAGACCGGAGACCGGAGACCGGAGACCAGAGGCCAGAGGCCGGAGACCTGAGGCCAGAGGCCAGAGGCCGGAGACCTGAGGCCAGAGGCCAGAGGCGAGGCCGGAGCCCTGAGGCCAGAGGCGAGACCTGAGGCCAGAGGCCAGAGGCCGGAGACCTGAGGCCGGCAACCTGAGGCCTGAGGCGAGGCCAGAGGCCAGAGACCTGAGACCTGAGACCTGAGACCTGTGGCCGGAGACCTGAGACATAAGATGAAGCTGGAGGCCTGAGACCGGAGACCGGAGACCGGAGGCCGGAGGCCTGAGACCTGAGACCGGAGGCCAGAGACCGGAGACCTTAGGCCGGAGACCTGAGGCCAGAGGCCTGAGACCTGAGGCCAGCAACCTGAGGCCTGAGGCGAGGCCGGAGGCCGGAGACCTGATGACAGAGGCCAGAGGCCAGAGGACGGAGACCTGAGGCAAGAGGCCGGAGACCTGAGGCTAAAGGCCAGAGGCCGGAGACCTGAGGCCGTAGGCCGGAGACCTGAGGCCGTAGGCCGGAGACCTGAGGCCAGAGGCCAGAGGCGAGGCCGGAGCCCTGAGGCCAGAGGCGAGACCTGAGGCCAGAGGCCAGAGGCCGGAGACCTGAGGCCGGAGCCCTGAGGCCAGAGGCGAGACCTGAGGCCAGAGACTGGAGACCTGAGGCCAGAGGCCAGAGGCCAGATGCCGGAGATCTGAAGCCAGAGGCCAGAGGCCGGAGACCTGAGGCGAGGCCGGAGACCGGAGGCCAGAGGCCAGAGGCTGGAGACCTGAGACCTGAGACCTGAGACCTGAGACCTGAGACCTGAGACCCGAGACCTGAGATGAAGCTGGAGGCCTGAGACCGGAGACCGGAGACCGGAGGCCGGAGACCGGAGACCGGAGACTGGAGACCTGAGGTCAGAGGCCAGAGGCCAGAGGCCAGAGGCCGGAGACCTGAGGCCGGCAACCTGAGGCCTGAGGCGAGGCCAGAGGCCAGAGACCTGAGACCTGAGACCTGAGACCTGAGACCTGTGGCCGGAGACCTGAGACCTGAGATGACGCTGGAGGCCTGAGACCGGAGACCGGAGGCCAGAGGCCTGAGACCTGCGACCGGAGGCCGGAGACTGGAGACCTGAGGCCGGAGACCTGAGGCCAGAGGCCAGAGCCCTGAGGCCAGAGGCCAGAGGCCGGAGACCTGAGGCCAGAGGCCAGAGACAAGAGGCCAGAGGCCAGAGATCTGAGGCCAGAGGCCAGAGGCCGGAGACCTGAGGCCAGAGGCCAGAGGCGAGGCCGGAGCCCTGAGGCCAGAGGCGAGTCCAGAGCCCTGAGGCCAGAGGCGAGACCGGAGCCCTGAGGCCAGAGGCGAGACCTGAGGCCAGAGGCCAGAGGCCGGAGACCTGAGGCCAGAGGCCAGAGGCCAGAGGCCGGAGACCTGAGGACAGAGGCCAGAGGCGAGGCCGGAGCCCTGAGGCCAGAGGCGAGACCTGAGACCTGAGGTGAAGCTGGAGGCCAGAGGCCAGAGGCCGGAGACCTGAGACCTGAGACCTGAGACCTGAGATGAAGCTGGAGGCTTGAGACCGGAGGCCGGCAACCTGAGGCCTGAGGCGAGGCCTGAGGCCAGAGACCTGAGACCTGAGACCTGTGGCCGGAGACCTGTGGCCGGACACCTGAGACCTGAGGTGAAGCTGGAGGCCAGAGGCCAGAGGCCAGAGACCGGAGACCGGAGTCCGGGGACCGGAGGCCGGAGGCCGGAGACCGGAGGCCGGAGGTGAGGCCGGAGACCTGAGGGTAGAGGCCGGAGACCGGAGACCTGAGGCCGGAGGCTAGAGACCTGAGACCTGAGGCCGGAGACCTGAGACCTGAGACCTGAGACCTGAGATGAAGCTGGAGGCTTGAGACCGGAGACCGGAGACCGGAGGCCGGAGACTGGAGGCCGGAGGCCTGAGACCTGAGACCGGAGGCCGGAGACCGGAGACCGGAGACCGGAGACCGGAGACCAGAGGCCAGAGGCCGGAGACCTGAGGCCAGAGGCCAGAGGCCGGAGACGTGAGGCCAGAGGCCAGAGGCGAGGCCGGAGCCCTGAGGCCAGAGGCGAGACCTGAGGCCAGAGGCCAGAGGCCGGAGACCTGAGGCCGGCAACCTGAGGCCTGAGGCGAGCCCAGAGGCCAGAGACCTGAGACCTGAGACCTGAGATGAAGCTGGAGGCCTGAGACCGGAGACCGGAGGCCTGAGACCCGAGACCGGAGGCCTGAGACCGGAGACCTGAGGCCGGAGACCTGAGGCCAGAGGCCGGAGCCCTGAGGCCAGAGGCCAGAGGCCGGAGACCTGAGGCCAGAGGCCAGAGGCCAGAGGCTAGAGGCCGGCGACCTGAGGCCTGAGGCGAGGCCAGTGGCCAGAGACCTGAGACCTGAGACCTGAGACCTGAGGCCGGAGCCCTGAGTCCAGAGGCCGGAGCCCTGAGGCCAGAGGCCGGAGCCCTGAGGCCAGAGGCGAGACCTGAGGCCAGAGGCCAGAGGCCGGAGACCTGAGGCCGGCAACCTGAGGCCTGAGGCAAGGCCAGAGGCCAGAGACCTGAGACCCGAGACCTGAG
>NW_027276493.1:0-38947 GCF_030028105.1 Mobula birostris | reverse complement strand
TGTGTGTATCTGTGATTCACTCTCTCTCTGTCCCTGTGTGTATCTGCGATTCTCTCTCTGTGCCCATCTGTGTATCTGTGATGCTTTCTCTCTGTCCCTCTGAGTATCTGTGATTCTCTCTCTGTGTCGCTGTGAGTATCTGTGATTCTCACTCTCTGTCCATGTGTGTATCTGTGATTCTCTCTCTCTGTCGCTGTGAGTATCTGTGATTCTCTCTCTCTCTGTCCCTGTGTCTATCTGTTATTCTCTCTCTGTCCCCTGTCTGTATCTGTGATTCTCTCTCTGTTCCCCTCTGTGTATCTCTGATTCTCTCTCTCTCCGACACTGTGTGTATTTGTGATTCTCTCTCTCTCTGTTCCTGTGTTTATCTGTGATTCTCTCTCTCTGTCCCTGTGTGTATCTGTGATTCTCTCTCTCTCTGTCCCAGTGTGTATCTGTGATTCTCTCTGTGTGCCCTTCTGTGTATCTGTGATTCTCTCTCTCTGTCCCTGTGAGTATCTGCGATTCCCTCTCTCTGTCCGTGTGTATCTGTGATTCTCTCTCTCTCTGTCGCTGGGAGTATCTGTGATTCTCTCTCTGTGTCCCTGTGTGTATCTGTGATTCTCTCTCTCTCTGTCCCTGTGTGCATCTGTTATTCTCTCCCTGTCCCTGTCTGTATCTGTGATTCTCTCAGAGGCCCCTCTGTGTATCTCTGATTCTCTCTCTCTCCGACCCTGTGTGTATCTGTGATTCTCTCTTTCTCTGTCCCTGTGTGTATCTGTGATTCTCTCTCTGTCCCTGTCTGTATCTGTGATTCTCTCTGTGCCGCTCTGTGTATCTCTGATTCTTTCTCTCTCCATCCCTGTGTGTATCTGAGATTTTCTCTCTCTCTGTCCCTGTGTGTATCTGTGATTCTCTCTCTCTCTGTCCATGTGTGTATCTGTGATTCTCTCTCTGTGTCCCTGTCTGTATCTGTGATTCTCTCTCTCTGTCCTGTGTGTATTTGTGATTCTCTCTCTCTGTCCCTGTGAGTATCTGTGATTCTCTCTCTCTCTGTCCATGTGTGTATCTGTGATTCTCTCTGTGCCCCTCTGTGTATCTCTGATTCTCTCTCCCTCTGTCCCTGTGTGTATCTGTGATTCACTCTCTCTCTGTCCCTGTGTGTATCTGCGATTCTCTCTCTGTGCCCCTCTGTGTATCTGTGATTCTCTCTCTCTGTCGCTGTGAGTATCTGTGATTCTCTCTCTCTGTCCATGTGTGTATCTGTGATTCTCTCTCTCTGTCGCTGTAAGTATCTGTGATTCTCTCTCTCTCTGTCCCTGTGTCTATCTGTTATTCTCTCTCTGTCGCTGTCTGTATCTGTGATTCTCTCTCTGTTCCCCTCTGTGTATCTCTGATTCTCTCTCTCTCCGACACTGTGTGTATTTGTGATTCTCTCTCTCTCTGTTCCTGTGTTTATCTGTGATTCTCTCTCTCTGTCCCTGTGTGTATCTGTGATTCTCTCTCTCTCTGTCCCAGTGTGTATCTGTGATTCTCTCTGTGTGCCCTTCTGTTTATCTGTGATTCTCTCTCTCTGTCCCTGTGAGTATCTGCGATTCCCTCTCTCTGTCCGTGTGTATCTGTGATTCTCTCTCTCTCTGTCGCTGGGAGTATCTGTGATTCTCTCTCTGTGTCCCTGTGTGTATCTGTGATTCTCTCTCTCTGTCCCTGTGTGTATTTGTGATTCTCTCTCTCTCTGTCCCTGTGTGCATCTGTTATTCTCTCCCTGTCCCTGTCTGTATCTGTGATTCTCTCAGTGCCCCTCTGTGTATCTCTGATTCTCTCTCTCTCCGACCCTGTGTGTATCTGTGGTTCTCTCTTTCTCTGTCCCTGTGTGTATCTGTGATTCTCTCTCTGTCCCTGTCTGTATCTGTGATTCTCTCTGTGCCGCTCTGTGTATCTCTGATTCTCTCTCTCTCCATCCCTGTGTGTATCTGAGATTTTCTCTCTCTCTGTCCCTGTGTGTATCTGTGATTCTCTCTCTCTCTGTCCATGTGTGTATCTGTGATTCTCTCTCTGTGTCCCTGTCTGTATCTGTGATTCTCTCTCTCTGTCCCTGTGTGTATTTGTGATTCTCTCTCTCTGTCCCTGTGAGTATCTGTGATTCTCTCTCTCTCTGTCCATGTGTGTATCTGTGATTCTCTCTGTGCCCCTCTGTGTATCTCTGATTCTCTCTCCCTCTGTCCCTGTGTGTATCTGTGATTCACTCTCTCTCTGTCCCTGTGTGTATCTGCGATTCTCTCTCTGTGCCCCTCTGTGTATCTGTGATTCTCTCTCTCTGTCCCTCTGAGTATCTGTGATTCTCTCTCTCTGTCGCTGTGAGTATCTGTGATTCTCTCTCTCTGTCCATGTGTGTATCTGTGATTCTCTCTCTCTGTCGCTGTGAGTATCTGTGATTCTCTCTCTCTCTGTCCCTGTGTCTATCTGTTATTCTCTCTCTGTCGCTGTCTGTATCTGTGATTCTCTCTCTCTGTCCCTGTGAGTATCTGTGATTCTCTCTCTCTGTCCCTGTGAATATCTGTGATTCTCTCTCTGTGCCCTTCTGTGTATCTGTGATTCTCTGTCTCTGTCCCTGTGAGTATCTGTGATTCTCTCTCTCTGTCGCTGTGAGTATCTGTGATGTCTCTCTGTGTCCCTGTGTGTATCTTTTATTCTCTGTCTCTGTTCCTGTGTGTATCTGTGATTCTCTCTCTCTCTGTCCCTGTGTGTATCTGTTATTCTCTCTCTGTCCCTGTGTGTATCTGTGATTCTCTCTGTGCCCCTCTGTGTATCTCTGATTCTCTCACTCTCCATCCCCTGTGTGCATCTGTGATTCTCTCTCTCTCTGTCCCTGTGTGTATCTGTGATTCTCTCTCTGTGCCCCTCTGTGTATCTGTGATTCTCTCTCTCTGTCCCTGTGTGTATCTGTGATTCTCTCTCTGTGCCACTCTGTGTATCTGTGATGCACTCTGTCCGTTCCTGTGTGTATCTGTGATTCTCTCTCTCTCTCTCCCTGTGTGTATCTGTGATTCTCTCTGTGCCCCTCTGTGTATCTCTGATTCTCTCTCTCTCCGTCCCTGTGTGTATCTCTGATTCTCTCTCTCTCGGTCCCTGTGTGTATCTGTGATTCTCTCTCTCTGTCCCTGTGTGTATTTGTGATTCTCTCTCTCTGTCCCTGTGTGTATCTGTTATTCTCTCTCTGTCCCCAGTGAGTATCTGTGATTCTCTCTCTCTCTGTCCATGTGTGTATCTGTGATTCTCTCTGTGCCCCTCTGTGTATCTCTGATTCTCTCTCCCTCTGTCCCTGTGTGTATCTCTGATTCTCTCTCTCTCGACCCTGTGTGTATCTGTGATTCTCTCTCTCTATCCCTGTGTGTATCTGTGATTCTCTCTCTGTGCCCCTCTGTGTATCTGTGATTCTCTCTCTCTGTCCCTGTGAGTATCTGTGATTCTCTCTCTCTCTGTCCATGTGTGTATCTGTGATTCTCTCTCTGTGTCCCTGTCTGTATCTGTGATTCTCTCTCTCTGTCCCTGTGTGTATTTGTGATTCTCTCTCTCTGTCCCTGTGGAGTATCTGTGATTCTCTCTCACTCTGTCCATGTGTGTATCTGTGATTCTCTCTGTGCCCCTCTGTGTATCTCTGATTCTCTCTCCCTCTGTCCCTGTGTGTATCTGTGATTCACTCTCTCTCTGTCCCTGTGTGTATCTGCGATTCTCTCTCTGTGCCCCTCTGTGTATCTGTGATGCTTTCTCTCTGTCCCTCTGAGTATCCTGTGATTCTCTCTCTGTGTCGCTGTGAGTATCTGTGATTCTCTCTCTCTGTCCATGTGTGTATCTGTGATTCTCTCTCTGTCGCTGTGAGTATCTGTGATTCTCTCTCACTCTGTCCCTGTGTCTATCTGTTATTCTCTCTCTGTCCCTGTCTGTATCTGTGATTCTCTCTCTGTTCCCCTCTGTGTATCTCTGATTCTCTCTCTCTCCGACACTGTGTGTATTTGTGATTCTCTCTCTCTCTGTTCCTGTGTTTATCTGTGATTCTCTCTCTCTGTCCCTGTGTGTATCTGTGATTCTCTCTCTCTCTGTCCCCAGTGTGTATCTGTGATTCTCTCTGTGTGCCCTTCTGTGTATCTGTGATTCTCTCTCTCTGTCCCTGTGAGTATCTGCGATTCCCTCTCTCTGTCCGTGTGTATCTGTGATTCTCTCTCTCTCTGTCGCTGGGAGTATCTGTGATTCTCTCTCTGTGTCCCTGTGTGTATCTGTGATTCTCTCTCTCTGTCCCTGTGTGTATTTGTGATTCTCTCTCTCTGTCCCCTGTGTGCATCTGTTATTCTCTCCCTGTCCCTGTCTGTATCTGTGATTCTCTCAGTGCCCCTCTGTGTATCTCTGATTCTCTCTCTCTCCGACCCTGTGTGTATCTGTGGTTCTCTCTTTCTCTGTCCCTGTGTGTATCTGTGATTCTCTCTCTGTCCCTGTCTGTATCTGTGATTCTCTCTGTGCCGCTCTGTGTATCTCTGATTCTCTCTCTCTCCATCCCTGTGTGTATCTGAGATTTTCTCTCTCTCTGTCCCTGTGTGTATCTGTGATTCTCTCTCTCTCTGTCCATGTGTGTATCTGTGATTCTCTCTCTGTGTCCCTGTCTGTATCTGTGATTCTCTCTCTCTGTCCCTGTGTGTATTTGTGATTCTCTCTCTCTGTCCCTGTGAGTATCTGTGATTCTCTCTCTCTCTGTCCATGTGTGTATCTGTGATTCTCTCTGTGCCCCTCTGTGTATCTCTGATTCTCTCACCCTCTGTCCCTGTGTGTATCTGTGATTCACTCTCTCTCTGTCCCTGTGTGTATCTGCGATTCTCTCTCTGTGCCCCTCTGTGTATCTGTGATTCTCTCTCTCTGTCCCTCTGAGTATCTGTGATCTCTCTCTCTGTCGCTGTGAGTATCTGTGATTCTCTCTCTCTGTCCATGTGTGTATCTGTGATTCTCTCTCTCTGTCGCTGTGAGTATCTGTGATTCTCTCTCTCTCTGTCCTGTGTCTATCTGTTATTCTCTCTCTGTCGCTGTCTGTATCTGTGATTCTCTCTCTGTTCCCCTCTGTGTATCTCTGATTCTCTCTCTCTCCGATACTGTGTGTATTTGTGATCTTCTCTCTCTCTGTTCTGTGTTTATCTGTGATTCTCTCTCTCTGTCCTGTGTGTATCTGTGATTCTCTCTCTCTCTGTCCCTGTGAGTATCTGCGATTCCCTCTCTCTGTCCGTGTGTATCTGGGATTCTCTCTCTCTCTGTCGCTGGGAGTATCTGTGATTCTCTCTCTGTGTCCCTGTGTGTATCTGTGATTCTCTCTCTCTGTCCCTGTGTGTATTTGTGATTCTCTCTCTCTCTGTCCCTGTGTGCATCTGTTATTCTCTCCCTGTCCCTGTCTGTATCTGTGATTCTGTCAGTGCCCTCTGTGTATCTCTGATTCTCTCTCTCTCCGACCCTGTGTGTATCTGTGATTCTCTCTTTCTCTGTCCCTGTCTGTATCTGTGATTCTCTCTGTGCCGCTCTGTGTATCTCTGATTCTCTCTCTCTCCATCCCTGTGTGTATCTGTGATTTTCTCTCTCTCTGTCCCTGGTGTGTATCTGTGATTCTCTCTCTCTCTGTCCATGTGTGTATCTGTGATTCTCTCTCTGTGTCCCTGTCTGTATCTGTGATTCTCTCTCTCTGTCCCCTGTGTGTATTTGTGATTCTCTCTCTCTGTCCCTGTGAGTATCTGTGATTCTCTCTCTCTCTGTCCATGTGTGTATCTGTGATTCTCTCTGTGCCCCTCTGTGTATCTCTGATTCTCTCTCCTCTGTCCCTGTGTGTATCTGTGATTCACTTCTCTCTGTCCTGTGTGTATCTGCGATTCTCTCTCTGTGCCCTCTGTGTATCTGTGATTCTCTCTCTCTGTCCTCTGAGTATCTGTGATTCTCTCTCTCTGTCGCTGTGAGTATCTGTGATTCTCTCTCTCTGTCCATGTGTGTATCTGTGATTCTCTCTCTCTGTCGCTGAGTATCTGTGATTCTCTCTCTCTGTCCCTGTGTCTATCTGTTATTCTCTCTCTGTCCCTGTGTGCATCTGTTATTCTCTCCTGTCCCTGTCTGTATCTGTGATTCTCTCAGTGCCCCTCTGTGTATCTCTGATTCTCTCTCTCTCCGACCCTGTGTGGATCTGTTGATTCTCTCTTTCTCTGTCCCTGTGTGTATCTGTGATTCTCTCTCTGTACCTGTCTGTATCTGTGATTCTCTCTGTGCCGCTCTGTGTATCTCTGATTCTCTCTCTCTCCATCCTGTGTGTATCTGTGATTCTCTATCTCTCCGTCCTGTGTGTATCTGTGATTCTCTCTCTCTCTGTCCCTGTGTGTATCGCGATTCTCTCTCTCTGTCCTTGTGAGTATCTGTGATTCTCCTCTCTGTCCCTGTGTGTATCTGTGATTCTCTCTCTGTGCCCCTCTGTGTATCTGTGATTCTCTCTCACTGTCCCTGTGAGTATCTGTGATTCTCTCTCTCTGTCCTGTGTGTATCTGTGATTCTCTCTCTGTGCCCCTCTGTGTATCTGTGATTCTCTCTCTCTGCCCCTGTGAGTATTTGTGATTCTCTCTCTCTGTCGCTGTGAGTATCTGTGATTCTCTCTCTGTATCCTGTGCATATCTGTGATTCTCTCTCTCTGTCCCTGTGTGTATTTGTGATTCTCTCTCTCTCTGTCCTTGTGTGTATCTGTTATTCTCTCTCTGTCCCTGTCTGTATCTGTGACTCTCTCTCTGTGCCCCTCTGTGTATCTCTGATTCTCTCTCTCTCCGACCCTGTGTGTATCTGTGATTATCTCTCTCTGTTCCCTGTGTGTATCTGTGATTCTCTCTCTGTGTCCTGTCTGTATCTGTGATTCTCTCTCTCTGTCCCTGTGTGTATTTGTGATTCTCTCTCTTGTCCCTGTGTGTATCTGTTATTGTCTCTCTGTCCTGTCTGTATCTGTGATTCTCTCTGTGCCCCTCTGTGTATCTCTGATTCTCTCTCTCTCGTCCCTGTATGTATCTGTGATTCACTCTCTCTCTGTCCCTGTGTGTATCTGTGATTCTCTCTCTGTGCCCCTCTGTGTATCTCTGATTCTTCTCTCTGTCCCTGTGTGTATCTGTGATTCTCTCGCTCTGTCGCTGTGTGTATTTGCGATTCTATCTCTCTCTGTCCCTGAGTGTATCTGTTATTCTCTCTCTGTCCCTGTCCGTTTCTATGATTCTCCCTGTGCCCCTCTGTGTATCTCTGATTCTCTCTCTCTCCGTCCCTGTGTGTATCTGTGATTCTCTCTCTCTCTGCCCCTGTTTGTATCTGTGATTCTCTCTCTCTGTCCCTGGGAGTTTGTGTGATTCTCTCTCTCTGTCCATGTGTGTATCTGTGATTCTCTCTCTCTCTCTGTCGCTGTGAGCATCTGTGATTCTCTCTCTCTCTGTCCCTGTGTCTATCTGTTATTCTCTCTCTGTCGCTGTCTGTATCTGTGATTCTCTCTGTTCCCCTCTGTGTATCTCTGATTCTCTCTCTCTCCGACACTGTGTGTATTTGTGATTCTCTCTCTCTCTGTTCCTGTGTTTATCTGTGATTCTCTCTCTCTGTCCCTGTGTGTATCTGTGATTCTCTCTCTCTCTGTCCCTGTGTGTATCTGTGATTCTCTCTGTGTGCCCTTCTGTGTATCTGTGATTTCTCTCTCTCTGTCCCTGTGAGTATCTGCGATTCCCTCTCTTTGTCCGTGTGTATCTGTGATCTCTCTCTCTCTGTCGCTGGGAGTATCTGTGATTCTCTCTCTGTGTCCCTGTGTGTATCTGTGATTCTCTCTCTGTCCTGTGTGTATTTGTGATTCTCTCTCTCTCTGTCCCTGTGTGCATCTGTTATTCTCTCCCTGTCTCCCTGTCTGTATCTGTGATTCTCTCAGTGCCCCTCTGTGTATCTCTGATTCTCTCTCTCTCCGACCCTGTGTGGATCTGTGATTCTCTCTTCTCTGTCCCTGTGTGTATCTGTGATTCTCTCTCTGTCCCTGTCTGTATCTGTGATTCTCTCTGTGCCGCTCTGTGTATCTCTGATTCTCTCTCTCTCCATCCCTGTGTGTATCTGAGATTTTCTCTCTCTCTGTCCCTGTGTGTATCTGTGATTCTCTCTCTCTCTGTCCATGTGTGTATCTGTGATTCTCTCTCTGTGTCCCTGTCTGTATCTGTGATTCTCTCTCTCTGTCCCTGTGTGTATTTGTGATTCTCTCTCTCTGTCCTGTGAGTATCTGTGATTCTCTCTCTCTCTGTCCATGTGTGTATCTGTGATTCTCTCTGTGCCCCTCTGTGTATCTCTGATTCTCTCTCCCTCTGTCCCTGTGTGTATCTGTGATTCACTCTCTCTCTGTCCCTGTGTGTATCTGCGATTCTCTCTCTGTGCCCTCTGTGTATCTGTGTTCTCTCTCTCTGTCCCTCTGAGTATCTGTGATTCTCTCTCTCTGTCGCTGTTGAGTATCTGTGATTCTCTCTCTCTGTCCATGTGTGTATCTGTGATTCTCTCTCTCTGTCGCTGTGAGTATCTGTGATTCTCTCTCTCTCTGTCCCTGTGTCTATCTGTTATTCTCTCTCTGTCGCTGTCTGTATCTGTGATTCTCTCTCTCTGTCCCTGTGAGTATCTGTGATTCTCTCTCTCTGTCCCTGTGAATATCTGTGATTCTCTCTCTGTGCCCTTCTGTGTATCTGTGATTCTCTGTCTCTGTCCCTGTGAGTATCTGTGATTCTCTCTCTCTGTCGCTGTGAGTATCTGTGATGTCTCTCTGTGTCCCTGTGTGTATCTTTTATTCTCTGTCTCTGTTCCTGTGTGTATCTGTGATTCTCTCTCTCTCTGTCCCTGTGTGTATCTGTTATTCTCTCTCTGTCCCTGTGTGTATCTGTGATTCTCTCTGTGCCCCTCTGTGTATCTCTGATTCTCTCACTCTCCATCCCTGTGTGCATCTGTGATTCTCTCTCTCTCTGTCCCTGTGTGTATCTGTGATTCTCTCTCTGTGCCCCTCTGTGTATCTGTGATTCTCTCTCTCTGTCCCTGTGTGTATCTGTGATTCTCTCTCTGTGCCACTCTGTGTATCTGTGATGCACTCTGTCCGTTCCTGTGTGTATCTGTGATTCTCTCTCTCTCTCTCCCTGTGTGTATCTGTGATTCTCTCTGTGCCCCTCTGTGTATCTCTGATTCTCTCTCTCTCCGTCCCTGTGTGTATCTCTGATTCTCTCTCTCTCGGTCCCTGTGTGTATCTGTGATTCTCTCTCTCTGTCCCTGTGTGTATTTGTGATTCTCTCTCTCTGTCCCTGTGTGTATCTGTTATTCTCTCTCTGTCCAGTGAGTATCTGTGATTCTCTCTCTCTCTGTCCATGTGTGTATCTGTGATTCTCTCTGTGCCCCTCTGTGTATCTCTGATTCTCTCTCCCTCTGTCCCTGTGTGTATCTCTGATTCTCTCTCTCTCCGACCCTGTGTGTATCTGTGATTCTCTCTCTCTATCCCTGTGTGTATCTGTGATTCTCTCTCTGTGCCCCTCTGTGTATCTGTGATTCTCTCTCTCTGTCCCTGTGAGTATCTGTGATTCTCTCTCTCTCTGTCCATGTGTGTATCTGTGATTCTCTCTCTGTGTCCCTGTCTGTATCTGTGATTCTCTCTCTCTGTCCCTGTGTGTATTTGTGATTCTCTCTCTCTGTCCCTGTGAGTATCTGTGATTCTCTCTCACTCTGTCCATGTGTGTATCTGTGATTCTCTCTGTGCCCCTCTGTGTATCTCTGATTCTCTCTCCCTCTGTCCCTGTGTGTATCTGTGATTCACTCTCTCTCTGTCCCTGTGTGTATCTGCGATTCTCTCTCTGTGCCCCTCTGTGTATCTGTGATGCTTTCTCTCTGTCCCTCTGAGTATCTGTGATTCTCTCTCTGTGTCGCTGTGAGTATCTGTGATTCTCTCTCTCTGTCCATGTGTGTATCTGTGATTCTCTCTCTCTGTCGCTGTGAGTATCTGTGATTCTCTCTCACTCTGTCCCTGTGTCTATCTGTTATTCTCTCTCTGTCCCTGTCTGTATCTGTGATTCTCTCTCTGTTCCCCTCTGTGTATCTCTGATTCTCTCTCTCTCCGACACTGTGTGTATTTGTGATTCTCTCTCTCTCTGTTCCTGTGTTTATCTGTGATTCTCTCTCTCTGTCCCTGTGTGTATCTGTGATTCTCTCTCTCTCTGTCCCAGTGTGTATCTGTGATTCTCTCTGTGTGCCCTTCTGTGTATCTGTGATTCTCTCTCTCTGTCCCTGTGAGTATCTGCGATTCCCTCTCTCTGTCCGTGTGTATCTGTGATTCTCTCTCTCTCTGTCGCTGGGAGTATCTGTGATTCTCTCTCTGTGTCCCTGTGTGTATCTGTGATTCTCTCTCTCTGTCCCTGTGTGTATTTGTGATTCTCTCTCTCTCTGTCCCTGTGTGCATCTGTTATTCTCTCCCTGTCCCTGTCTGTATCTGTGATTCTCTCAGTGCCCCTCTGTGTATCTCTGATTCTCTCTCTCTCCGACCCTGTGTGTATCTGTGGTTCTCTCTTTCTCTGTCCCTGTGTGTATCTGTGATTCTCTCTCTGTCCCTGTCTGTATCTGTGATTCTCTCTGTGCCGCTCTGTGTATCTCTGATTCTCTCTCTCTCCATCCCTGTGTGTATTTGAGATTTTCTCTCTCTCTGTCCCTGTGTGTATCTGTGATTCTCTCTCTCTCTGTCCATGTGTGTATCTGTGATTCTCTCTCTGTGTCCCTGTCTGTATCTGTGATTCTCTCTCTCTGTCCCTGTGTGTATTTGTGATTCTCTCTCTCTGTCCCTGTGAGTATCTGTGATTCTCTCTCTCTCTGTCCATGTGTGTATCTGTGATTCTCTCTGTGCCCCTCTGTGTATCTCTGATTCTCTCACCCTCTGTCCCTGTGTGTATCTGTGATTCACTCTCTCTCTGTCCCTGTGTGTATCTGCGATTCTCTCTCTGTGCCCCTCTGTGTATCTGTGATTCTCTCTCTCTGTCCCTCTGAGTATCTGTGATTCTCTCTCTCTGTCGCTGTGAGTATCTGTGATTCTCTCTCTCTGTCCATGTGTGTATCTGTGATTCTCTCTCTCTGTCGCTGTGAGTATCTGTGATTCTCTCTCTCTCTGTCCCTGTGTCTATCTGTTATTCTCTCTCTGTCGCTGTCTGTATCTGTGATTCTCTCTCTGTTCCCCTCTGTGTATCTCTGATTCTCTCTCTCTCCGATACTGTGTGTATTTGTGATTCTCTCTCTCTCTGTTCCTGTGTTTATCTGTGATTCTCTCTCTCTGTCCCTGTGTGTATCTGTGATTCTCTCTCTCTCTGTCCCTGTGAGTATCTGCGATTCCCTCTCTCTGTCCGTGTGTATCTGGGATTCTCTCTCTCTCTGTCGCTGGGAGTATCTGTGATTCTCTCTCTGTGTCCCTGTGTGTATCTGTGATTCTCTCTCTCTGTCCCTGTGTGTATTTGTGATTCTCTCTCTCTCTGTCCCTGTGTGCATCTGTTATTCTCTCCCTGTCCCTGTCTGTATCTGTGATTCTGTCAGTGCCCCTCTGTGTATCTCTGATTCTCTCTCTCTCCGACCCTGTGTGTATCTGTGATTCTCTCTTTCTCTGTCCCTGTCTGTATCTGTGATTCTCTCTGTGCCGCTCTGTGTATCTCTGATTCTCTCTCTCTCCATCCCTGTGTGTATCTGTGATTTTCTCTCTCTCTGTCCCTGTGTGTATCTGTGATTCTCTCTCTCTCTGTCCATGTGTGTATCTGTGATTCTCTCTCTGTGTCCCTGTCTGTATCTGTGATTCTCTCTCTCTGTCCCTGTGTGTATTTGTGATTCTCTCTCTCTGTCCCTGTGAGTATCTGTGATTCTCTCTCTCTCTGTCCATGTGTGTATCTGTGATTCTCTCTGTGCCCCTCTGTGTATCTCTGATTCTCTCTCCCTCTGTCCCTGTGTGTATCTGTGATTCACTCTCTCTCTGTCCCTGTGTGTATCTGCGATTCTCTCTCTGTGCCCCTCTGTGTATCTGTGATTCTCTCTCTCTGTCCCTCTGAGTATCTGTGATTCTCTCTCTCTGTCGCTGTGAGTATCTGTGATTCTCTCTCTCTGTCCATGTGTGTATCTGTGATTCTCTCTCTCTGTCGCTGAGTATCTGTGATTCTCTCTCTCTCTGTCCCTGTGTCTATCTGTTATTCTCTCTCTGTCCCTGTGTGCATCTGTTATTCTCTCCCTGTCCCTGTCTGTATCTGTGATTCTCTCAGTGCCCCTCTGTGTATCTCTGATTCTCTCTCTCTCCGACCCTGTGTGGATCTGTGATTCTCTCTTTCTCTGTCCCTGTGTGTATCTGTGATTCTCTCTCTGTCCCTGTCTGTATCTGTGATTCTCTCTGTGCCGCTCTGTGTATCTCTGATTCTCTCTCTCTCCATCCCTGTGTGTATCTGTGATTCTCTATCTCTCCGTCCCTGTGTGTATCTGTGATTCTCTCTCTCTCTGTCCCTGTGTGTATCTGCGATTCTCTCTCTCTGTCCTTGTGAGTATCTGTGATTCTCCCTCTCTGTCCCTGTGTGTATCTGTGATTCTCTCTCTGTGCCCCTCTGTGTATCTGTGATTCTCTCTCACTGTCCCTGTGAGTATCTGTGATTCTCTCTCTCTGTCCCTGTGTGTATCTGTGATTCTCTCTCTGTGCCCCTCTGTGTATCTGTGATTCTCTCTCTCTGCCCCTGTGAGTATTTGTGATTCTCTCTCTCTGTCGCTGTGAGTATCTGTGATTCTCTCTCTGTATCCCTGTGCATATCTGTGATTCTCTCTCTCTGTCCCTGTGTGTATTTGTGATTCTCTCTCTCTCTGTCCTTGTGTGTATCTGTTATTCTCTCTCTGTCCCTGTCTGTATCTGTGACTCTCTCTCTGTGCCCCTCTGTGTATCTCTGATTCTCTCTCTCTCCGACCCTGTGTGTATCTGTGATTATCTCTCTCTGTCCCTGTGTGTATCTGTGATTCTCTCTCTGTGTCCCTGTCTGTATCTGTGATTCTCTCTCTCTGTCCCTGTGTGTATTTGTGATTCTCTCTCTCTGTCCCTGTGTGTATCTGTTATTGTCTCTCTGTCCCTGTCTGTATCTGTGATTCTCTCTGTGCCCCTCTGTGTATCTCTGATTCTCTCTCTCTCCGTCCCTGTATGTATCTGTGATTCACTCTCTCTCTGTCCCTGTGTGTATCTGTGATTCTCTCTCTGTGCCCCTCTGTGTATCTCTGATTCTCTCTCTCTGTCCCTGTGTGTATCTGTGATTCTCTCGCTCTGTCGCTGTGTGTATTTGCGATTCTATCTCTCTCTGTCCCTGAGTGTATCTGTTATTCTCTCTCTGTCCCTGTCCGTTTCTATGATTCTCCCTGTGCCCCTCTGTGTATCTCTGATTCTCTCTCTCTCCGTCCCTGTGTGTATCTGTGATTCTCTCTCTCTCTGCCCCTGTTTGTATCTGTGATTCTCTCTCTCTGTCCCTGGGAGTTTGTGTGATTCTCTCTCTCTGTCCATGTGTGTATCTGTGATTCTCTCTCTCTCTCTGTCGCTGTGAGCATCTGTGATTCTCTCTCTCTCTGTCCCTGTGTCTATCTGTTATTCTCTCTCTGTCGCTGTCTGTATCTGTGATTCTCTCTCTGTTCCCCTCTGTGTATCTCTGATTCTCTCTCTCTCCGACACTGTGTGTATTTGTGATTCTCTCTCTCTCTGTTCCTGTGTTTATCTGTGATTCTCTCTCTCTGTCCCTGTGTGTATCTGTGATTCTCTCTCTCTCTGTCCCTGTGTGTATCTGTGATTCTCTCTGTGTGCCCTTCTGTGTATCTGTGATTCTCTCTCTCTGTCCCTGTGAGTATCTGCGATTCCCTCTCTTTGTCCGTGTGTATCTGTGATCTCTCTCTCTCTGTCGCTGGGAGTATCTGTGATTCTCTCTCTGTGTCCCTGTGTGTATCTGTGATTCTCTCTCTCTGTCCCTGTGTGTATTTGTGATTCTCTCTCTCTCTGTCCCTGTGTGCATCTGTTATTCTCTCCCTGTCCCTGTCTGTATCTGTGATTCTCTCAGTGCCCCTCTGTGTATCTCTGATTCTCTCTCTCTCCGACCCTGTGTGGATCTGTGATTCTCTCTTTCTCTGTCCCTGTGTGTATCTGTGATTCTCTCTCTGTCCCTGTCTGTATCTGTGATTCTCTCTGTGCCGCTCTGTGTATCTCTGATTCTCTCTCTCTCCATCCCTGTGTGTATCTGTGATTCTCTATCTCTCCGTCCCTGTGTGTATCTGTGATTCTCTCTCTCTCTGTCCCTGTGTGTATCTGCGATTCTCTCTCTCTGTCCTTGTGAGTATCTGTGATTCTCCCTCTCTGTCCCTGTGTGTATCTGTGATTCTCTCTCTGTGCCCCTCTGTGTATCTGTGATTCTCTCTGTCTGCCCCTGTGAGTATTTGTGATTCTCTCCCTCTGTCGCTGTGAGTATCTGTGATTCTCTCTCTTTATCCCTGTGCATATCTGTGATTCTCTCTCTCTGTCCCTGTGTGTATTTGTGATTCTCTCTCTCTCTGTCCTTGTGTGTATCTGTTATTCTCTCTCTGTCCCTGTCTGTATCTGTGACTCTCTCTCTGTGCCCCTCTGTGTATCTCTGATTCTCTCTCTCTCCGACCCTGTGTGTATCTGTGATTATCTCTCTCTGTCCCTGTGTGTATCTGTGATTCTCTCTCTGTGTCCCTGTCTGTATCTGTGATTCTCTCTCTCTGTCCCTGTGTGTATTTGTGATTCTCTCTCTCTGTCCCTGTGTGTATCTGTTATTGTCTCTCTGTCCCTGTCTGTATCTGTGATTCTCTCTGTGCCCCTCTGTGTATCTCTGATTCTCTCTCTCTCCGTCCCTGTATGTATCTGTGATTCACTCTCTCTCTGTCCCTGTGTGTATCTGTGATTCTCTCTCTGTGCCCCTCTGTGTATCTCTGATTCTCTCTCTCTGTCCCTGTGTGTATCTGTGATTCTCTCGCTCTGTCGCTGTGTGTATTTGCGATTCTATCTCTCTCTGTCCCTGTGTGTATCTGTTATTCTCTCTCTGTCCCTGTCCGTTTCTATGATTCTCCCTGTGCCCCTCTGTGTATCTCTGATTCTCTCTCTCTCCGTCCCTGTGTGTATCTGTGATTCTCTCTCTCTCTGCCCCTGTTTGTATCTGTGATTCTCTCTCTCTGTCCCTGGGAGTTTGTGTGATTCTCTCTCTCTGTCCATGTGTGTATCTGTGATTCTCTCTCTCTCTCTGTCGCTGTGAGCATCTGTGATTCTCTCTCTCTCTGTCCCTGTGTCTATCTGTTATTCTCTCTCTGTCCCTGTCTGTATCTGTGATTCTCCCTCTCTTCCCCTCTGTGTATCTCTGATTCTCTCTCTCTCCGACACTGTGTTTATTTGTGATTCTCTCTCTCTCTGTCCATGTGGTTATCTGTGCTTCTCTCTCTCTGTCCCTGTGTGTATCTCTGATTCTCTCTGTGTGCCCTTCTGTGTATCTGTGATTCTCTCTCTGTGTACCTGTGTGTATCTCTGATTCTCTCTCTCTCCATCCCTGTGTGTATCTGTGATTCTCTCTCTCTCTGTCCCTGTGTGTATATGTGATTCTCTCTCTCTGTCCCTCTGAGTATCTGTGATTTTCTCTCTCTGTCCCTGTGTGTATCTGTTATTCTCTCCCTGTCCCTGTCTGTATCTGTGATTCTCTCAGTGCCCCTCTGTGTATCTCTGATTCTCTCTCTCTCCGACCCTGTGTGTATCTGTGATTCTCTCTTTCTCTGTCCCTGTGTGTATTTGTGATTCTCTCTCTGTCCCTGTCTGTATCTGTGATTCTCTCTGTGCCCCTCTGTGTATCCCTGATTCTCTCTCTCTCCATCCCTGTGTGTATCTGTGATTCTCTCTCTCTCTGCCCCTGTGTGTATCTGTGATTCTCTCTCTCTGTCCCTCTGAGTATCTGTGATTCTCTCTCTCTGTCCCTGTGAGTAGCTGTGATTATCTCTCTGTGTCCCTGTGTTTATCTGTGATTCTCTCTCTCTGTCCCTGTGTGTATCTGTGATTCTCTCTCTCTCTGTCGCTGTGAGTATCTGTGATTCTCTCTCTCTCTGTTGCTTTGAGTGTCTGATTCTCTCTCTGTCCCTGTGTGTATCTGTGATTCTCTCTCTCTCTCTGTTTCTGTGTGTATCTGTGATTCTCTCTCTCTGTCCCTGTCTGTATCTGTGCCCCTCTGTGTATCTCTGATTCTCTCTCTCTCCGTCCCTGTGTTTATCTGTGATTCTCCCTCTCTGTCCCTGTGAGTATCTGTGATTCTCTGTCTCTGTTCCTGTGTGTATCTGTGATTCTCTCTCTCTGTCACTGTGTGCATCTGTTATTCTCTCTCTGTCCCTGTCTGTATCTGTGATTCTCTCTCTGTCCCTGTCTGTATCTGTGATTCTCTCTGTGCCCCTCTGTGTATCTCTGATTCTCTCTCTCTCCGACCCTGTGTGTATCTGTGATTCTCTCTCTCTATCCCTGTGTGTATCTGTGATTCTCTCTCTGTGCCCCTCTGTGTATCTGTGATTCTCTCTCTCTGTCCCTGTGAGTATCTGTGATTCTCTCTCTCTCTGTCCATGTGTGTATCTGTGATTCTCTCTCTGTGTCCCTGTCTGTATCTGTGATTCTCTCTCTCTGTCCCTGTGTGTATTTGTGATTCTCTCTCTCTGTCCCTGTGAGTATCTGTGATTCTCTCTCTCTCTGTCCATGTGTGTATCTGTGATTCTCTCTGTGCCCCTCTGTGTATCTCTGATTCTCTCTCCCTCTGTCCCTGTGTGTATCTGTGATTCACTCTCTCTCTGTCCCTGTGTGTATCTGCGATTCTCTCTCTGTGCCCATCTGTGTATCTGTGATGCTTTCTCTCTGTCCCTCTGAGTATCTGTGATTCTCTCTCTGTGTCGCTGTGAGTATCTGTGATTCTCTCTCTCTGTCCATGTGTGTATCTGTGATTCTCTCTCTCTGTCGCTGTGAGTATCTGTGATTCTCTCTCTCTCTGTCCCTGTGTCTATCTGTTATTCTCTCTCTGTCCCTGTCTGTATCTGTGATTCTCTCTCTGTTCCCCTCTGTGTATCTCTGATTCTCTCTCTCTCCGACACTGAGTGTATTTGTGATTCTCTCTCTCTCTGTTCCTGTGTTTATCTGTGATTCTCTCTCTCTGTCCCTGTGTGTATCTGTGATTCTCTCTCTCTCTGTCCCAGTGTGTATCTGTGATTCTCTCTGTGTGCCCTTCTGTGTATCTGTGATTCTCTCTCTCTGTCCCTGTGAGTATCTGCGATTCCCTCTCTCTGTCCGTGTGTATCTGTGATTCTCTCTCTCTCTGTCGCTGGGAGTATCTGTGATTCTCTCTCTGTGTCCCTGTGTGTATCTGTGATTCTCTCTCTCTCTGTCCCTGTGTGCATCTGTTATTCTCTCCCTGTCCCTGTCTGTATCTGTGATTCTCTCAGTGCCCCTCTGTGTATCTCTGATTCTCTCTCTCTCCGACCCTGTGTGTATCTGTGATTCTCTCTTTCTCTGTCCCTGTGTGTATCTGTGATTCTCTCTCTGTCCCTGTCTGTATCTGTGATTCTCTCTGTGCCGCTCTGTGTATCTCTGATTCTTTCTCTCTCCATCCCTGTGTGTATCTGAGATTTTCTCTCTCTCTGTCCCTGTGTGTATCTGTGATTCTCTCTCTCTCTGTCCATGTGTGTATCTGTGATTCTCTCTCTGTGTCCCTGTCTGTATCTGTGATTCTCTCTCTCTGTCCCTGTGTGTATTTGTGATTCTCTCTCTCTGTCCCTGTGAGTATCTGTGATTCTCTCTCTCTCTGTCCATGTGTGTATCTGTGATTCTCTCTGTGCCCCTCTGTGTATCTCTGATTCTCTCTCCCTCTGTCCCTGTGTGTATCTGTGATTCACTCTCTCTCTGTCCCTGTGTGTATCTGCGATTCTCTCTCTGTGCCCCTCTGTGTATCTGTGATTCTCTCTCTCTGTCGCTGTGAGTATCTGTGATTCTCTCTCTCTGTCCATGTGTGTATCTGTGATTCTCTCTCTCTGTCGCTGTAAGTATCTGTGATTCTCTCTCTCTCTGTCCCTGTGTCTATCTGTTATTCTCTCTCTGTCGCTGTCTGTATCTGTGATTCTCTCTCTGTTCCCCTCTGTGTATCTCTGATTCTCTCTCTCTCCGACACTGTGTGTATTTGTGATTCTCTCTCTCTCTGTTCCTGTGTTTATCTGTGATTCTCTCTCTCTGTCCCTGTGTGTATCTGTGATTCTCTCTCTCTCTGTCCCAGTGTGTATCTGTGATTCTCTCTGTGTGCCCTTCTGTGTATCTGTGATTCTCTCTCTCTGTCCCTGTCTGTATCTGTGATTCTCTCTGTGCCCCTCTGTGTATCTCTGATTCTCTCTCTCTCTGACCCTGTGTGTATCTGTGATTCTCTCTCTCTATCCCTGTGTGTATCTGTGATTCTCTCTCTGTGCCCCTCTGTGTATCTGTGATTCTCTCTCTGTGTCCCTGTGAGTATCTGTGATTCTCTCTCTCTCTGTCCATGTGTGTATCTGTGATTCTCTCTCTGTGTCCCTGTCTGTATCTGTGATTCTCTCTCTCTGTCCCTGTGTGTATTTGTGATTCTCTCTCTCTGTCCCTGTGAGTATCTGTGATTCTCTCTCTCTCTGTCCATGTGTGTATCTGTGATTCTCTCTGTGCCCCTCTGTGTATCTCTGATTCTCTCTCCCTCTGTCCCTGTGTGTATCTGTGATTCACTCTCTCTCTGTCCCTGTGTGTATCTGCGATTCTCTCTCTGTGCCCATCTGTGTATCTGTGATGCTTTCTCTCTGTCCCTCTGAGTATCTGTGATTCTCTCTCTGTGTCGCTGTGAGTATCTGTGATTCTCTCTCTCTGTCCATGTGTGTATCTGTGATTCTCTCTCTCTGTCGCTGTGAGTATCTGTGATTCTCTCTCTCTCTGTCCCTGTGTCTATCTGTTATTCTCTCTCTGTCCCTGTCTGTATCTGTGATTCTCTCTCTGTTCCCCTCTGTGTATCTCTGATTCTCTCTCTCTCCGACACTGTGTGTATTTGTGATTCTCTCTCTCTCTGTTCCTGTGTTTATCTGTGATTCTCTCTCTCTGTCCCTGTGTGTATCTGTGATTCTCTCTCTCTCTGTCCCAGTGTGTATCTGTGATTCTCTCTGTGTGCCCTTCTGTGTATCTGTGATTCTCTCTCTCTGTCCCTGTGAGTATCTGCGATTCCCTCTCTCTGTCCGTGTGTATCTGTGATTCTCTCTCTCTCTGTCGCTGGGAGTATCTGTGATTCTCTCTCTGTGTCCCTGTGTGTATCTGTGATTCTCTCTCTCTCTGTCCCTGTGTGCATCTGTTATTCTCTCCCTGTCCCTGTCTGTATCTGTGATTCTCTCAGTGCCCCTCTGTGTATCTCTGATTCTCTCTCTCTCCGACCCTGTGTGTATCTGTGATTCTCTCTTTCTCTGTCCCTGTGTGTATCTGTGATTCTCTCTCTGTCCCTGTCTGTATCTGTGATTCTCTCTGTGCCGCTCTGTGTATCTCTGATTCTTTCTCTCTCCATCCCTGTGTGTATCTGAGATTTTCTCTCTCTCTGTCCCTGTGTGTATCTGTGATTCTCTCTCTCTCTGTCCATGTGTGTATCTGTGATTCTCTCTCTGTGTCCCTGTCTGTATCTGTGATTCTCTCTCTCTGTCCCTGTGTGTATTTGTGATTCTCTCTCTCTGTCCCTGTGAGTATCTGTGATTCTCTCTCTCTCTGTCCATGTGTGTATCTGTGATTCTCTCTGTGCCCCTCTGTGTATCTCTGATTCTCTCTCCCTCTGTCCCTGTGTGTATCTGTGATTCACTCTCTCTCTGTCCCTGTGTGTATCTGCGATTCTCTCTCTGTGCCCCTCTGTGTATCTGTGATTCTCTCTCTCTGTCGCTGTGAGTATCTGTGATTCTCTCTCTCTGTCCATGTGTGTATCTGTGATTCTCTCTCTCTGTCGCTGTAAGTATCTGTGATTCTCTCTCTCTCTGTCCCTGTGTCTATCTGTTATTCTCTCTCTGTCGCTGTCTGTATCTGTGATTCTCTCTCTGTTCCCCTCTGTGTATCTCTGATTCTCTCTCTCTCCGACACTGTGTGTATTTGTGATTCTCTCTCTCTCTGTTCCTGTGTTTATCTGTGATTCTCTCTCTCTGTCCCTGTGTGTATCTGTGATTCTCTCTCTCTCTGTCCCAGTGTGTATCTGTGATTCTCTCTGTGTGCCCTTCTGTGTATCTGTGATTCTCTCTCTCTGTCCCTGTGAGTATCTGCGATTCCCTCTCTCTGTCCGTGTGTATCTGTGATTCTCTCTCTCTCTGTCGCTGGGAGTATCTGTGATTCTCTCTCTGTGTCCCTGTGTGTATCTGTGATTCTCTCTCTCTGTCCCTGTGTGTATTTGTGATTCTCTCTCTCTCTGTCCCTGTGTGCATCTGTTATTCTCTCCCTGTCCCTGTCTGTATCTGTGATTCTCTCAGTGCCCCTCTGTGTATCTCTGATTCTCTCTCTCTCCGACCCTGTGTGTATCTGTGGTTCTCTCTTTCTCTGTCCCTGTGTGTATCTGTGATTCTCTCTCTGTCCCTGTCTGTATCTGTGATTCTCTCTGTGCCGCTCTGTGTATCTCTGATTCTCTCTCTCTCCATCCCTGTGTGTATCTGAGATTTTCTCTCTCTCTGTCCCTGTGTGTATCTGTGATTCTCTCTCTCTCTGTCCATGTGTGTATCTGTGATTCTCTCTCTGTGTCCCTGTCTGTATCTGTGATTCTCTCTCTCTGTCCCTGTGTGTATTTGTGATTCTCTCTCTCTGTCCCTGTGAGTATCTGTGATTCTCTCTCTCTCTGTCCATGTGTGTATCTGTGATTCTCTCTGTGCCCCTCTGTGTATCTCTGATTCTCTCTCCCTCTGTCCCTGTGTGTATCTGTGATTCACTCTCTCTCTGTCCCTGTGTGTATCTGCGATTCTCTCTCTGTGCCCCTCTGTGTATCTGTGATTCTCTCTCTCTGTCCCTCTGAGTATCTGTGATTCTCTCTCTCTGTCGCTGTGAGTATCTGTGATTCTCTCTCTCTGTCCATGTGTGTATCTGTGATTCTCTCTCTCTGTCGCTGTGAGTATCTGTGATTCTCTCTCTCTCTGTCCCTGTGTCTATCTGTTATTCTCTCTCTGTCGCTGTCTGTATCTGTGATTCTCTCTCTGTTCCCCTCTGTGTATCTCTGATTCTCTCTCTCTCCGATACTGTGTGTATTTGTGATTCTCTCTCTCTCTGTTCCTGTGTTTATCTGTGATTCTCTCTCTCTGTCCCTGTGTGTATCTGTGATTCTCTCTCTCTCTGTCCCTCTGAGTATCTGCGATTCCCTCTCTCTGTCCGTGTGTATCTGTGATTCTCTCTCTCTCTGTCGCTGGGAGTATCTGTGATTCTCTCTCTGTGTCCCTGTGTGTATCTGTGATTCTCTCTCTCTGTCCCTGTGTGTATTTGTGATTCTCTCTCTCTCTGTCCCTGTGTGCATCTGTTATTCTCTCCCTGTCCCTGTCTGTATCTGTGATTCTCTCAGTGCCCCTCTGTGTATCTCTGATTCTCTCTCTCTCCGACCCTGTGTGTATCTGTGATTCTCTCTTTCTCTGTCCCTGTGTGTATCTGTGATTCTCTCTCTGTCCCTGTCTGTATCTGTGATTCTCTCTGTGCCGCTCTGTGTATCTCTGATTCTCTCTTTCTCCATCCCTGTGTGTATCTGTGATTTTCTCTCTCTCTGTCCCTGTGTGTATCTGTGATTCTCTCTCTCTCTGTCCATGTGTGTATCTGTGATTCTCTCTCTGTGTCCCTGTCTGTATCTGTGATTCTCTCTCTCTGTCCCTGTGTGTATTTGTGATTCTCTCTCTCTGTCCCTGTGAGTATCTGTGATTCTCTCTCTCTCTGTCCATGTGTGTATCTGTGATTCTCTCTGTGCCCCTCTGTGTATCTCTGATTCTCTCTCCCTCTGTCCCTGTGTGTATCTGTGATTCACTCTCTCTCTGTCCCTGTGTGTATCTGCGATTCTCTCTCTGTGCCCCTCTGTGTATCGGTGATTCTGTCTCTCTGTCCCTCTGAGTATCTGTGATTCTCTCTCTCTGTCGCTGTGAGTATCTGTGATTCTCTCTCTCTGTCCATGTGTGTATCTGTGATTCTCTCTCTCTGTCGCTGAGTATCTGTGATTCTCTCTCTCTCTGTCCCTGTGTCTATCTGTTATTCTCTCTCTGTCGCTGTCTGTATCTGTGATTCTCTCTCTGTTCCCCTCTGTGTATCTCTGATTCTCTCTCTCTCCAACACTGTGTGTATTTGTGATTCTCTCTCTCTCTGTTCCTGTGTTTATCTGTGATTCTCTCTCTCTGTCCCTGTGTGTATCTGTGATTCTCTCTCTCTCTGTCCCTGTGTGTATCTGTGATTCTCTCTGTGTGCCCTTCTGTGTATCTGTGATTCTCTCTCTCTGTCCCTGTGAGTATCTGCGATTCCCTCTCTCTGTCCGTGTGTATCTGTGATCTCTCTCTCTCTGTCGCTGGGAGTATCTGTGATTCTCTCTCTGTGTCCCTGTGTGTATCTGTGATTCTCTCTCTCTGTCCCTGTGTGTATTTGTGATTCTCTCTCTCTCTGTCCCTGTGTGCATCTGTTATTCTCTCCCTGTCCCTGTCTGTATCTGTGATTCTCTCAGTGCCCCTCTGTGTATCTCTGATTCTCTCTCTCTCCGACCCTGTGTGGATCTGTGATTCTCTCTTTCTCTGTCCCTGTGTGTATCTGTGATTCTCTCTCTGTCCCTGTCTGTATCTGTGATTCTCTCTGTGCCGCTCTGTGTATCTCTGATTCTCTCTCTCTCCATCCCTGTGTGTATCTGTGATTCTCTATCTCTCCGTCCCTGTGTGTATCTGTGATTCTCTCTCTCTCTGTCCCTGTGTGTATCTGCGATTCTCTCTCTCTGTCCTTGTGAGTATCTGTGATTCTCCCTCTCTGTCCCTGTGTGTATCTGTGATTCTCTCTCTGTGCCCCTCTGTGTATCTGTGATTCTCTCTCACTGTCCCTGTGAGTATCTGTGATTCTCTCTCTCTGTCCCTGTGTGTATCTGTGATTCACTCTCTGTGCCCCTCTGTGTATCTGTGATTCTCTCTCTCTGCCCCTGTGAGTATTTGTGATTCTCTCTCTCTGTCGCTGTGAGTATCTGTGATTCTCTCTCTGTATCCCTGTGCATATCTGTGATTCTCTCTCTCTGTCCCTGTGTGTATTTGTGATTCTCTCTCTCTCTGTCCTTGTGTGTATCTGTTATTCTCTCTCTGTCCCTGTCTGTATCTGTGACTATCTCTCTGTGCCCCTCTGTGTATCTCTGATTCTCTCTCTCTCCGACCCTGTGTGTATCTGTGATTATCTCTCTCTGTCCCTGTGTGTATCTGTGATTCTCTCTCTGTGTCCCTGTCTGTATCTGTGATTCTCTCTCTCTGTCCCTGTGTGTATCTGTGATTCTCTCGCTCTGTCGCTGTGTGTATTTGCGATTCTATCTCTCTCTGTCCCTGAGTGTATCTGTTATTCTCTCTCTGTCCCTGTCCGTTTCTATGATTCTCCCTGTGCCCCTCTGTGTATCTCTGATTCTCTCTCTCTCCGTCCCTGTGTGTATCTGTGATTCTCTCTCTCTCTGCCCCTGTTTGTATCTGTGATTCTCTCTCTCTGTCCCTGGGAGTTTGTGTGATTCTCTCTCTCTGTCCATGTGTGTATCTGTGATTCTCTCTCTCTCTCTGTCGCTGTGAGCATCTGTGATTCTCTCTCTCTCTGTCCCTGTGTCTATCTGTTATTCTCTCTCTGTCGCTGTCTGTATCTGTGTGTCTCTCTCTGTTCCCCTCTGTGTATCTCTGATTCTCTCTCTCTCCGACACTGTGTGTATTTGTGATTCTCTCTCTCTCTGTTCCTGTGTTTATCTGTGATTCTCTCTCTCTGTCCCTGTGTGTATCTGTGATTCTCTCTCTCTCTGTCCCTGTGTGTATCTGTGATTCTCTCTGTGTGCCCTTCTGTGTATCTGTGATTCTCTCTCTCTGTCCCTGTGAGTATCTGCGATTCCCTCTCTTTGTCCGTGTGTATCTGTGATCTCTCTCTCTCTGTCGCTGGGAGTATCTGTGATTCTCTCTCTGTGTCCCTGTGTGTATCTGTGATTCTCTCTCTCTGTCCCTGTGTGTATTTGTGATTCTCTCTCTCTCTGTCCCTGTGTGCATCTGTTATTCTCTCCCTGTCCCTGTCTGTATCTGTGATTCTCTCAGTGCCCCTCTGTGTATCTCTGATTCTCTCTCTCTCCGACCCTGTGTGGATCTGTGATTCTCTCTTCTCTGTCCCTGTGTGTATCTGTGATTCTCTCTCTGTCCCTGTCTGTATCTGTGATTCTCTCTGTGCCGCTCTGTGTATCTCTGATTCTCTCTCTCTCCATCCCTGTGTGTATCTGTGATTCTCTATCTCTCCGTCCCTGTGTGTATCTGTGATTCTCTCTCTCTCTGTCCCTGTGTGTATCTGCGATTCTCTCTCTCTGTCCTTGTGAGTATCTGTGATTCTCCCTCTCTGTCCCTGTGTGTATCTGTGATTCTCTCTCTGTGCCCCTCTGTGTATCTGTGATTCTCTCTGTCTGCCCCTGTGAGTATTTGTGATTCTCTCCCTCTGTCGCTGTGAGTATCTGTGATTCTCTCTCTTTATCCCTGTGCATATCTGTGATTCTCTCTCTCTGTCCCTGTGTGTATTTGTGATTCTCTCTCTCTCTGTCCTTGTGTGTATCTGTTATTCTCTCTCTGTCCCTGTCTGTATCTGTGACTCTCTCTCTGTGCCCCTCTGTGTATCTCTGATTCTCTCTCTCTCCGACCCTGTGTGTATCTGTGATTATCTCTCTCTGTCCCTGTGTGTATCTGTGATTCTCTCTCTGTGTCCCTGTCTGTATCTGTGATTCTCTCTCTCTGTCCCTGTGTGTATTTGTGATTCTCTCTCTCTGTCCCTGTGTGTATCTGTTATTGTCTCTCTGTCCCTGTCTGTATCTGTGATTCTCTCTGTGCCCCTCTGTGTATCTCTGATTCTCTCTCTCTCCGTCCCTGTATGTATCTGTGATTCACTCTCTCTCTGTCCCTGTGTGTATCTGTGATTCTCTCTCTGTGCCCCTCTGTGTATCTCTGATTCTCTCTCTCTGTCCCTGTGTGTATCTGTGATTCTCTCGCTCTGTCGCTGTGTGTATTTGCGATTCTATCTCTCTCTGTCCCTGTGTGTATCTGTTATTCTCTCTCTGTCCCTGTCCGTTTCTATGATTCTCCCTGTGCCCCTCTGTGTATCTCTGATTCTCTCTCTCTCCGTCCCTGTGTGTATCTGTGATTCTCTCTCTCTCTGCCCCTGTTTGTATCTGTGATTCTCTCTCTCTGTCCCTGGGAGTTTGTGTGATTCTCTCTCTCTGTCCATGTGTGTATCTGTGATTCTCTCTCTCTCTCTGTCGCTGTGAGCATCTGTGATTCTCTCTCTCTCTGTCCCTGTGTCTATCTGTTATTCTCTCTCTGTCCCTGTCTGTATCTGTGATTCTCCCTCTCTTCCCCTCTGTGTATCTCTGATTCTCTCTCTCTCCGACACTGTGTTTATTTGTGATTCTCTCTCTCTCTGTCCATGTGGTTATCTGTGCTTCTCTCTCTCTGTCCCTGTGTGTATCTCTGATTCTCTCTGTGTGCCCTTCTGTGTATCTGTGATTCTCTCTCTGTGTACCTGTGTGTATCTCTGATTCTCTCTCTCTCCATCCCTGTGTGTATCTGTGATTCTCTCTCTCTCTGTCCCTGTGTGTATATGTGATTCTCTCTCTCTGTCCCTCTGAGTATCTGTGATTTTCTCTCTCTGTCCCTGTGTGTATCTGTTATTCTCTCCCTGTCCCTGTCTGTATCTGTGATTCTCTCAGTGCCCCTCTGTGTATCTCTGATTCTCTCTCTCTCCGACCCTGTGTGTATCTGTGATTCTCTCTTTCTCTGTCCCTGTGTGTATTTGTGATTCTCTCTCTGTCCCTGTCTGTATCTGTGATTCTCTCTGTGCCCCTCTGTGTATCCCTGATTCTCTCTCTCTCCATCCCTGTGTGTATCTGTGATTCTCTCTCTCTCTGCCCCTGTGTGTATCTGTGATTCTCTCTCTCTGTCCCTCTGAGTATCTGTGATTCTCTCTCTCTGTCCCTGTGAGTAGCTGTGATTATCTCTCTGTGTCCCTGTGTTTATCTGTGATTCTCTCTCTCTGTCCCTGTGTGTATCTGTGATTCTCTCTCTCTCTGTCGCTGTGAGTATCTGTGATTCTCTCTCTCTCTGTTGCTTTGAGTGTCTGATTCTCTCTCTGTCCCTGTGTGTATCTGTGATTCTCTCTCTCTCTCTGTTTCTGTGTGTATCTGTGATTCTCTCTCTCTGTCCCTGTCTGCATCTGTGCCCCTCTGTGTATCTCTGATTCTCTCTCTCTCCGTCCCTGTGTTTATCTGTGATTCTCCCTCTCTGTCCCTGTGAGTATCTGTGATTCTCTGTCTCTGTTCCTGTGTGTATCTGTGATTCTCTCTCTCTGTCACTGTGTGCATCTGTTATTCTCTCTCTGTCCCTGTCTGTATCTGTGATTCTCTCTCTGTCCCTGTCTGTATCTGTGATTCTCTCTGTGCCCCTCTGTGTATCTCTGATTCTCTCTCTCTCCGACCCTGTGTGTATCTGTGATTCTCTCTCTCTATCCCTGTGTGTATCTGTGATTCTCTCTCTGTGCCCCTCTGTGTATCTGTGATTCTCTCTCTCTGTCCCTGTGAGTATCTGTGATTCTCTCTCTCTCTGTCCATGTGTGTATCTGTGATTCTCTCTCTGTGTCCCTGTCTGTATCTGTGATTCTCTCTCTCTGTCCCTGTGTGTATTTGTGATTCTCTCTCTCTGTCCCTGTGAGTATCTGTGATTCTCTCTCTCTCTGTCCATGTGTGTATCTGTGATTCTCTCTGTGCCCCTCTGTGTATCTCTGATTCTCTCTCCCTCTGTCCCTGTGTGTATCTGTGATTCACTCTCTCTCTGTCCCTGTGTGTATCTGCGATTCTCTCTCTGTGCCCATCTGTGTATCTGTGATGCTTTCTCTCTGTCCCTCTGAGTATCTGTGATTCTCTCTCTGTGTCGCTGTGAGTATCTGTGATTCTCTCTCTCTGTCCATGTGTGTATCTGTGATTCTCTCTCTCTGTCGCTGTGAGTATCTGTGATTCTCTCTCTCTCTGTCCCTGTGTCTATCTGTTATTCTCTCTCTGTCCCTGTCTGTATCTGTGATTCTCTCTCTGTTCCCCTCTGTGTATCTCTGATTCTCTCTCTCTCCGACACTGAGTGTATTTGTGATTCTCTCTCTCTCTGTTCCTGTGTTTATCTGTGATTCTCTCTCTCTGTCCCTGTGTGTATCTGTGATTCTCTCTCTCTCTGTCCCAGTGTGTATCTGTGATTCTCTCTGTGTGCCCTTCTGTGTATCTGTGATTCTCTCTCTCTGTCCCTGTGAGTATCTGCGATTCCCTCTCTCTGTCCGTGTGTATCTGTGATTCTCTCTCTCTCTGTCGCTGGGAGTATCTGTGATTCTCTCTCTGTGTCCCTGTGTGTATCTGTGATTCTCTCTCTCTCTGTCCCTGTGTGCATCTGTTATTCTTTCCCTGTCCCTGTCTGTATCTGTGATTCTCTCAGTGCCCCTCTGTGTATCTCTGATTCTCTCTCTCTCCGACCCTGTGTGTATCTGTGATTCTCTCTTTCTCTGTCCCTGTGTGTATCTGTGATTCTCTCTCTGTCCCTGTCTGTATCTGTGATTCTCTCTGTGCCGCTCTGTGTATCTCTGATTCTTTCTCTCTCCATCCCTGTGTGTATCTGAGATTTTCTCTCTCTCTGTCCCTGTGTGTATCTGTGATTCTCTCTCTCTCTGTCCATGTGTGTATCTGTGATTCTCTCTCTGTGTCCCTGTCTGTATCTGTGATTCTCTCTCTCTGTCCCTGTGTGTATTTGTGATTCTCTCTCTCTGTCCCTGTGAGTATCTGTGATTCTCTCTCTCTCTGTCCATGTGTGTATCTGTGATTCTCTCTGTGCCCCTCTGTGTATCTCTGATTCTCTCTCCCTCTGTCCCTGTGTGTATCTGTGATTCACTCTCTCTCTGTCCCTGTGTGTATCTGCGATTCTCTCTCTGTGCCCCTCTGTGTATCTGTGATTCTCTCTCTCTGTCGCTGTGAGTATCTGTGATTCTCTCTCTCTGTCCATGTGTGTATCTGTGATTCTCTCTCTCTGTCGCTGTAAGTATCTGTGATTCTCTCTCTCTCTGTCCCTGTGTCTATCTGTTATTCTCTCTCTGTCGCTGTCTGTATCTGTGATTCTCTCTCTGTTCCCCTCTGTGTATCTCTGATTCTCTCTCTCTCCGACACTGTGTGTATTTGTGATTCTCTCTCTCTCTGTTCCTGTGTTTATCTGTGATTCTCTCTCTCTGTCCCTGTGTGTATCTGTGATTCTCTCTCTCTCTGTCCCAGTGTGTATCTGTGATTCTCTCTGTGTGCCCTTCTGTGTATCTGTGATTCTCTCTCTCTGTCCCTGTCTGTATCTGTGATTCTCTCTGTGCCCCTCTGTGTATCTCTGATTCTCTCTCTCTCTGACCCTGTGTGTATCTGTGATTCTCTCTCTCTATCCCTGTGTGTATCTGTGATTCTCTCTCTGTGCCCCTCTGTGTATCTGTGATTCTCTCTCTCTCTGTCCATGTGTGTATCTGTGATTCTCTCTCTGTGTCCCTGTCTGTATCTGTGATTCTCTCTCTCTGTCCCTGTGTGTATTTGTGATTCTCTCTCTCTGTCCCTGTGAGTATCTGTGATTCTCTCTCTCTCTGTCCATGTGTGTATCTGTGATTCTCTCTGTGCCCCTCTGTGTATCTCTGATTCTCTCTCCCTCTGTCCCTGTGTGTATCTGTGATTCACTCTCTCTCTGTCCCTGTGTGTATCTGCGATTCTCTCTCTGTGCCCATCTGTGTATCTGTGATGCTTTCTCTCTGTCCCTCTGAGTATCTGTGATTCTCTCTCTGTGTCGCTGTGAGTATCTGTGATTCTCTCTCTCTGTCCATGTGTGTATCTGTGATTCTCTCTCTCTGTCGCTGTGAGTATCTGTGATTCTCTCTCTCTCTGTCCCTGTGTCTATCTGTTATTCTCTCTCTGTCCCTGTCTGTATCTGTGATTCTCTCTCTGTTCCCCTCTGTGTATCTCTGATTCTCTCTCTCTCCGACACTGTGTGTATTTGTGATTCTCTCTCTCTCTGTTCCTGTGTTTATCTGTGATTCTCTCTCTCTGTCCCTGTGTGTATCTGTGATTCTCTCTCTCTCTGTCCCAGTGTGTATCTGTGATTCTCTCTGTGTGCCCTTCTGTGTATCTGTGATTCTCTCTCTCTGTCCCTGTGAGTATCTGCGATTCCCTCTCTCTGTCCGTGTGTATCTGTGATTCTCTCTCTCTCTGTCGCTGGGAGTATCTGTGATTCTCTCTCTGTGTCCCTGTGTGTATCTGTGATTCTCTCTCTCTCTGTCCCTGTGTGCATCTGTTATTCTCTCCCTGTCCCTGTCTGTATCTGTGATTCTCTCAGTGCCCCTCTGTGTATCTCTGATTCTCTCTCTCTCCGACCCTGTGTGTATCTGTGATTCTCTCTTTCTCTGTCCCTGTGTGTATCTGTGATTCTCTCTCTGTCCCTGTCTGTATCTGTGATTCTCTCTGTGCCGCTCTGTGTATCTCTGATTCTTTCTCTCTCCATCCCTGTGTGTATCTGAGATTTTCTCTCTCTCTGTCCCTGTGTGTATCTGTGATTCTCTCTCTCTCTGTCCATGTGTGTATCTGTGATTCTCTCTCTGTGTCCCTGTCTGTATCTGTGATTCTCTCTCTCTGTCCCTGTGTGTATTTGTGATTCTCTCTCTCTGTCCCTGTGAGTATCTGTGATTCTCTCTCTCTCTGTCCATGTGTGTATCTGTGATTCTCTCTGTGCCCCTCTGTGTATCTCTGATTCTCTCTCCCTCTGTCCCTGTGTGTATCTGTGATTCACTCTCTCTCTGTCCCTGTGTGTATCTGCGATTCTCTCTCTGTGCCCCTCTGTGTATCTGTGATTCTCTCTCTCTGTCGCTGTGAGTATCTGTGATTCTCTCTCTCTGTCCATGTGTGTATCTGTGATTCTCTCTCTCTGTCGCTGTAAGTATCTGTGATTCTCTCTCTCTCTGTCCCTGTGTCTATCTGTTATTCTCTCTCTGTCGCTGTCTGTATCTGTGATTCTCTCTCTGTTCCCCTCTGTGTATCTCTGATTCTCTCTCTCTCCGACACTGTGTGTATTTGTGATTCTCTCTCTCTCTGTTCCTGTGTTTATCTGTGATTCTCTCTCTCTGTCCCTGTGTGTATCTGTGATTCTCTCTCTCTCTGTCCCAGTGTGTATCTGTGATTCTCTCTGTGTGCCCTTCTGTGTATCTGTGATTCTCTCTCTCTGTCCCTGTGAGTATCTGCGATTCCCTCTCTCTGTCCGTGTGTATCTGTGATTCTCTCTCTCTCTGTCGCTGGGAGTATCTGTGATTCTCTCTCTGTGTCCCTGTGTGTATCTGTGATTCTCTCTCTCTGTCCCTGTGTGTATTTGTGATTCTCTCTCTCTCTGTCCCTGTGTGCATCTGTTATTCTCTCCCTGTCCCTGTCTGTATCTGTGATTCTCTCAGTGCCCCTCTGTGTATCTCTGATTCTCTCTCTCTCCGACCCTGTGTGTATCTGTGGTTCTCTCTTTCTCTGTCCCTGTGTGTATCTGTGATTCTCTCTCTGTCCCTGTCTGTATCTGTGATTCTCTCTGTGCCGCTCTGTGTATCTCTGATTCTCTCTCTCTCCATCCCTGTGTGTATCTGAGATTTTCTCTCTCTCTGTCCCTGTGTGTATCTGTGATTCTCTCTCTCTCTGTCCATGTGTGTATCTGTGATTCTCTCTCTGTGTCCCTGTCTGTATCTGTGATTCTCTCTCTCTGTCCCTGTGTGTATTTGTGATTCTCTCTCTCTGTCCCTGTGAGTATCTGTGATTCTCTCTCTCTCTGTCCATGTGTGTATCTGTGATTCTCTCTGTGCCCCTCTGTGTATCTCTGATTCTCTCTCCCTCTGTCCCTGTGTGTATCTGTGATTCACTCTCTCTCTGTCCCTGTGTGTATCTGCGATTCTCTCTCTGTGCCCCTCTGTGTATCTGTGATTCTCTCTCTCTGTCCCTCTGAGTATCTGTGATTCTCTCTCTCTGTCGCTGTGAGTATCTGTGATTCTCTCTCTCTGTCCATGTGTGTATCTGTGATTCTCTCTCTCTGTCGCTGTGAGTATCTGTGATTCTCTCTCTCTCTGTCCCTGTGTCTATCTGTTATTCTCTCTCTGTCGCTGTCTGTATCTGTGATTCTCTCTCTCTGTCCCTGTGAGTAGCTGTGATTATCTCTCTGTGTCCCTGTGTTTATCTGTGATTCTCTCTCTCTGTCCCTGTGTGTATCTGTGATTCTCTCTCTCTCTGTCGCTGTGAGTATCTGTGATTCTCTCTCTCTCTGTTGCTTTGAGTGTCTGATTCTCTCTCTGTCCCTGTGTGTATCTGTGATTCTCTCTCTCTCTCTGTTTCTGTGTGTATCTGTGATTCTCTCTCTCTGTCCCTGTCTGCATCTGTGCCCCTCTGTGTATCTCTGATTCTCTCTCTCTCCGTCCCTGTGTTTATCTGTGATTCTCCCTCTCTGTCCCTGTGAGTATCTGTGATTCTCTGTCTCTGTTCCTGTGTGTATCTGTGATTCTCTCTCTCTGTCACTGTGTGCATCTGTTATTCTCTCTCTGTCCCTGTCTGTATCTGTGATTCTCTCTCTGTCCCTGTCTGTATCTGTGATTCTCTCTGTGCCCCTCTGTGTATCTCTGATTCTCTCTCTCTCCGACCCTGTGTGTATCTGTGATTCTCTCTCTCTATCCCTGTGTGTATCTGTGATTCTCTCTCTGTGCCCCTCTGTGTATCTGTGATTCTCTCTCTCTGTCCCTGTGAGTATCTGTGATTCTCTCTCTCTCTGTCCATGTGTGTATCTGTGATTCTCTCTCTGTGTCCCTGTCTGTATCTGTGATTCTCTCTCTCTGTCCCTGTGTGTATTTGTGATTCTCTCTCTCTGTCCCTGTGAGTATCTGTGATTCTCTCTCTCTCTGTCCATGTGTGTATCTGTGATTCTCTCTGTGCCCCTCTGTGTATCTCTGATTCTCTCTCCCTCTGTCCCTGTGTGTATCTGTGATTCACTCTCTCTCTGTCCCTGTGTGTATCTGCGATTCTCTCTCTGTGCCCATCTGTGTATCTGTGATGCTTTCTCTCTGTCCCTCTGAGTATCTGTGATTCTCTCTCTGTGTCGCTGTGAGTATCTGTGATTCTCTCTCTCTGTCCATGTGTGTATCTGTGATTCTCTCTCTCTGTCGCTGTGAGTATCTGTGATTCTCTCTCTCTCTGTCCCTGTGTCTATCTGTTATTCTCTCTCTGTCCCTGTCTGTATCTGTGATTCTCTCTCTGTTCCCCTCTGTGTATCTCTGATTCTCTCTCTCTCCGACACTGAGTGTATTTGTGATTCTCTCTCTCTCTGTTCCTGTGTTTATCTGTGATTCTCTCTCTCTGTCCCTGTGTGTATCTGTGATTCTCTCTCTCTCTGTCCCAGTGTGTATCTGTGATTCTCTCTGTGTGCCCTTCTGTGTATCTGTGATTCTCTCTCTCTGTCCCTGTGAGTATCTGCGATTCCCTCTCTCTGTCCGTGTGTATCTGTGATTCTCTCTCTCTCTGTCGCTGGGAGTATCTGTGATTCTCTCTCTGTGTCCCTGTGTGTATCTGTGATTCTCTCTCTCTCTGTCCCTGTGTGCATCTGTTATTCTTTCCCTGTCCCTGTCTGTATCTGTGATTCTCTCAGTGCCCCTCTGTGTATCTCTGATTCTCTCTCTCTCCGACCCTGTGTGTATCTGTGATTCTCTCTTTCTCTGTCCCTGTGTGTATCTGTGATTCTCTCTCTGTCCCTGTCTGTATCTGTGATTCTCTCTGTGCCGCTCTGTGTATCTCTGATTCTTTCTCTCTCCATCCCTGTGTGTATCTGAGATTTTCTCTCTCTCTGTCCCTGTGTGTATCTGTGATTCTCTCTCTCTCTGTCCATGTGTGTATCTGTGATTCTCTCTCTGTGTCCCTGTCTGTATCTGTGATTCTCTCTCTCTGTCCCTGTGTGTATTTGTGATTCTCTCTCTCTGTCCCTGTGAGTATCTGTGATTCTCTCTCTCTCTGTCCATGTGTGTATCTGTGATTCTCTCTGTGCCCCTCTGTGTATCTCTGATTCTCTCTCCCTCTGTCCCTGTGTGTATCTGTGATTCACTCTCTCTCTGTCCCTGTGTGTATCTGCGATTCTCTCTCTGTGCCCCTCTGTGTATCTGTGATTCTCTCTCTCTGTCGCTGTGAGTATCTGTGATTCTCTCTCTCTGTCCATGTGTGTATCTGTGATTCTCTCTCTCTGTCGCTGTAAGTATCTGTGATTCTCTCTCTCTCTGTCCCTGTGTCTATCTGTTATTCTCTCTCTGTCGCTGTCTGTATCTGTGATTCTCTCTCTGTTCCCCTCTGTGTATCTCTGATTCTCTCTCTCTCCGACACTGTGTGTATTTGTGATTCTCTCTCTCTCTGTTCCTGTGTTTATCTGTGATTCTCTCTCTCTGTCCCTGTGTGTATCTGTGATTCTCTCTCTCTCTGTCCCAGTGTGTATCTGTGATTCTCTCTGTGTGCCCTTCTGTGTATCTGTGATTCTCTCTCTCTGTCCCTGTCTGTATCTGTGATTCTCTCTGTGCCCCTCTGTGTATCTCTGATTCTCTCTCTCTCTGACCCTGTGTGTATCTGTGATTCTCTCTCTCTATCCCTGTGTGTATCTGTGATTCTCTCTCTGTGCCCCTCTGTGTATCTGTGATTCTCTCTCTCTGTCCCTGTGAGTATCTGTGATTCTCTCTCTCTCTGTCCATGTGTGTATCTGTGATTCTCTCTCTGTGTCCCTGTCTGTATCTGTGATTCTCTCTCTCTGTCCCTGTGTGTATTTGTGATTCTCTCTCTCTGTCCCTGTGAGTATCTGTGATTCTCTCTCTCTCTGTCCATGTGTGTATCTGTGATTCTCTCTGTGCCCCTCTGTGTATCTCTGATTCTCTCTCCCTCTGTCCCTGTGTGTATCTGTGATTCACTCTCTCTCTGTCCCTGTGTGTATCTGCGATTCTCTCTCTGTGCCCATCTGTGTATCTGTGATGCTTTCTCTCTGTCCCTCTGAGTATCTGTGATTCTCTCTCTGTGTCGCTGTGAGTATCTGTGATTCTCTCTCTCTGTCCATGTGTGTATCTGTGATTCTCTCTCTCTGTCGCTGTGAGTATCTGTGATTCTCTCTCTCTCTGTCCCTGTGTCTATCTGTTATTCTCTCTCTGTCCCTGTCTGTATCTGTGATTCTCTCTCTGTTCCCCTCTGTGTATCTCTGATTCTCTCTCTCTCCGACACTGTGTGTATTTGTGATTCTCTCTCTCTCTGTTCCTGTGTTTATCTGTGATTCTCTCTCTCTGTCCCTGTGTGTATCTGTGATTCTCTCTCTCTCTGTCCCAGTGTGTATCTGTGATTCTCTCTGTGTGCCCTTCTGTGTATCTGTGATTCTCTCTCTCTGTCCCTGTGAGTATCTGCGATTCCCTCTCTCTGTCCGTGTGTATCTGTGATTCTCTCTCTCTCTGTCGCTGGGAGTATCTGTGATTCTCTCTCTGTGTCCCTGTGTGTATCTGTGATTCTCTCTCTCTCTGTCCCTGTGTGCATCTGTTATTCTCTCCCTGTCCCTGTCTGTATCTGTGATTCTCTCAGTGCCCCTCTGTGTATCTCTGATTCTCTCTCTCTCCGACCCTGTGTGTATCTGTGATTCTCTCTTTCTCTGTCCCTGTGTGTATCTGTGATTCTCTCTCTGTCCCTGTCTGTATCTGTGATTCTCTCTGTGCCGCTCTGTGTATCTCTGATTCTTTCTCTCTCCATCCCTGTGTGTATCTGAGATTTTCTCTCTCTCTGTCCCTGTGTGTATCTGTGATTCTCTCTCTCTCTGTCCATGTGTGTATCTGTGATTCTCTCTCTGTGTCCCTGTCTGTATCTGTGATTCTCTCTCTCTGTCCCTGTGTGTATTTGTGATTCTCTCTCTCTGTCCCTGTGAGTATCTGTGATTCTCTCTCTCTCTGTCCATGTGTGTATCTGTGATTCTCTCTGTGCCCCTCTGTGTATCTCTGATTCTCTCTCCCTCTGTCCCTGTGTGTATCTGTGATTCACTCTCTCTCTGTCCCTGTGTGTATCTGCGATTCTCTCTCTGTGCCCCTCTGTGTATCTGTGATTCTCTCTCTCTGTCGCTGTGAGTATCTGTGATTCTCTCTCTCTGTCCATGTGTGTATCTGTGATTCTCTCTCTCTGTCGCTGTAAGTATCTGTGATTCTCTCTCTCTCTGTCCCTGTGTCTATCTGTTATTCTCTCTCTGTCGCTGTCTGTATCTGTGATTCTCTCTCTGTTCCCCTCTGTGTATCTCTGATTCTCTCTCTCTCCGACACTGTGTGTATTTGTGATTCTCTCTCTCTCTGTTCCTGTGTTTATCTGTGATTCTCTCTCTCTGTCCCTGTGTGTATCTGTGATTCTCTCTCTCTCTGTCCCAGTGTGTATCTGTGATTCTCTCTGTGTGCCCTTCTGTGTATCTGTGATTCTCTCTCTCTGTCCCTGTGAGTATCTGCGATTCCCTCTCTCTGTCCGTGTGTATCTGTGATTCTCTCTCTCTCTGTCGCTGGGAGTATCTGTGATTCTCTCTCTGTGTCCCTGTGTGTATCTGTGATTCTCTCTCTCTGTCCCTGTGTGTATTTGTGATTCTCTCTCTCTCTGTCCCTGTGTGCATCTGTTATTCTCTCCCTGTCCCTGTCTGTATCTGTGATTCTCTCAGTGCCCCTCTGTGTATCTCTGATTCTCTCTCTCTCCGACCCTGTGTGTATCTGTGGTTCTCTCTTTCTCTGTCCCTGTGTGTATCTGTGATTCTCTCTCTGTCCCTGTCTGTATCTGTGATTCTCTCTGTGCCGCTCTGTGTATCTCTGATTCTCTCTCTCTCCATCCCTGTGTGTATCTGAGATTTTCTCTCTCTCTGTCCCTGTGTGTATCTGTGATTCTCTCTCTCTCTGTCCATGTGTGTATCTGTGATTCTCTCTCTGTGTCCCTGTCTGTATCTGTGATTCTCTCTCTCTGTCCCTGTGTGTATTTGTGATTCTCTCTCTCTGTCCCTGTGAGTATCTGTGATTCTCTCTCTCTCTGTCCATGTGTGTATCTGTGATTCTCTCTGTGCCCCTCTGTGTATCTCTGATTCTCTCTCCCTCTGTCCCTGTGTGTATCTGTGATTCACTCTCTCTCTGTCCCTGTGTGTATCTGCGATTCTCTCTCTGTGCCCCTCTGTGTATCTGTGATTCTCTCTCTCTGTCCCTCTGAGTATCTGTGATTCTCTCTCTCTGTCGCTGTGAGTATCTGTGATTCTCTCTCTCTGTCCATGTGTGTATCTGTGATTCTCTCTCTCTGTCGCTGTGAGTATCTGTGATTCTCTCTCTCTCTGTCCCTGTGTCTATCTGTTATTCTCTCTCTGTCGCTGTCTGTATCTGTGATTCTCTCTCTCTGTCCCTGTGAGTAGCTGTGATTATCTCTCTGTGTCCCTGTGTTTATCTGTGATTCTCTCTCTCTGTCCCTGTGTGTATCTGTGATTCTCTCTCTCTCTGTCGCTGTGAGTATCTGTGATTCTCTCTCTCTCTGTTGCTTTGAGTGTCTGATTCTCTCTCTGTCCCTGTGTGTATCTGTGATTCTCTCTCTCTCTCTGTTTCTGTGTGTATCTGTGATTCTCTCTCTCTGTCCCTGTCTGCATCTGTGCCCCTCTGTGTATCTCTGATTCTCTCTCTCTCCGTCCCTGTGTTTATCTGTGATTCTCCCTCTCTGTCCCTGTGAGTATCTGTGATTCTCTGTCTCTGTTCCTGTGTGTATCTGTGATTCTCTCTCTCTGTCACTGTGTGCATCTGTTATTCTCTCTCTGTCCCTGTCTGTATCTGTGATTCTCTCTCTGTCCCTGTCTGTATCTGTGATTCTCTCTGTGCCCCTCTGTGTATCTCTGATTCTCTCTCTCTCCGACCCTGTGTGTATCTGTGATTCTCTCTCTCTATCCCTGTGTGTATCTGTGATTCTCTCTCTGTGCCCCTCTGTGTATCTGTGATTCTCTCTCTCTGTCCCTGTGAGTATCTGTGATTCTCTCTCTCTCTGTCCATGTGTGTATCTGTGATTCTCTCTCTGTGTCCCTGTCTGTATCTGTGATTCTCTCTCTCTGTCCCTGTGTGTATTTGTGATTCTCTCTCTCTGTCCCTGTGAGTATCTGTGATTCTCTCTCTCTCTGTCCATGTGTGTATCTGTGATTCTCTCTGTGCCCCTCTGTGTATCTCTGATTCTCTCTCCCTCTGTCCCTGTGTGTATCTGTGATTCACTCTCTCTCTGTCCCTGTGTGTATCTGCGATTCTCTCTCTGTGCCCATCTGTGTATCTGTGATGCTTTCTCTCTGTCCCTCTGAGTATCTGTGATTCTCTCTCTGTGTCGCTGTGAGTATCTGTGATTCTCTCTCTCTGTCCATGTGTGTATCTGTGATTCTCTCTCTCTGTCGCTGTGAGTATCTGTGATTCTCTCTCTCTCTGTCCCTGTGTCTATCTGTTATTCTCTCTCTGTCCCTGTCTGTATCTGTGATTCTCTCTCTGTTCCCCTCTGTGTATCTCTGATTCTCTCTCTCTCCGACACTGAGTGTATTTGTGATTCTCTCTCTCTCTGTTCCTGTGTTTATCTGTGATTCTCTCTCTCTGTCCCTGTGTGTATCTGTGATTCTCTCTCTCTCTGTCCCAGTGTGTATCTGTGATTCTCTCTGTGTGCCCTTCTGTGTATCTGTGATTCTCTCTCTCTGTCCCTGTGAGTATCTGCGATTCCCTCTCTCTGTCCGTGTGTATCTGTGATTCTCTCTCTCTCTGTCGCTGGGAGTATCTGTGATTCTCTCTCTGTGTCCCTGTGTGTATCTGTGATTCTCTCTCTCTCTGTCCCTGTGTGCATCTGTTATTCTTTCCCTGTCCCTGTCTGTATCTGTGATTCTCTCAGTGCCCCTCTGTGTATCTCTGATTCTCTCTCTCTCCGACCCTGTGTGTATCTGTGATTCTCTCTTTCTCTGTCCCTGTGTGTATCTGTGATTCTCTCTCTGTCCCTGTCTGTATCTGTGATTCTCTCTGTGCCGCTCTGTGTATCTCTGATTCTTTCTCTCTCCATCCCTGTGTGTATCTGAGATTTTCTCTCTCTCTGTCCCTGTGTGTATCTGTGATTCTCTCTCTCTCTGTCCATGTGTGTATCTGTGATTCTCTCTCTGTGTCCCTGTCTGTATCTGTGATTCTCTCTCTCTGTCCCTGTGTGTATTTGTGATTCTCTCTCTCTGTCCCTGTGAGTATCTGTGATTCTCTCTCTCTCTGTCCATGTGTGTATCTGTGATTCTCTCTGTGCCCCTCTGTGTATCTCTGATTCTCTCTCCCTCTGTCCCTGTGTGTATCTGTGATTCACTCTCTCTCTGTCCCTGTGTGTATCTGCGATTCTCTCTCTGTGCCCCTCTGTGTATCTGTGATTCTCTCTCTCTGTCGCTGTGAGTATCTGTGATTCTCTCTCTCTGTCCATGTGTGTATCTGTGATTCTCTCTCTCTGTCGCTGTAAGTATCTGTGATTCTCTCTCTCTCTGTCCCTGTGTCTATCTGTTATTCTCTCTCTGTCGCTGTCTGTATCTGTGATTCTCTCTCTGTTCCCCTCTG